>NC_092356.1:5748678-5868678 GCF_963676685.1 Mytilus edulis
AACGTGTTTAACCAACCAACCAATCAACCAATCAATGCATGTTTCCGTTTCATGTGTTAAGTACGGGATCCAAGATGTTTCTTTTTCGCTTGTTAAAATTGAGCCTATCAAACGTGTTTAAACTACGTGTTTAACCAGCATGTTTAACCAACGTGTTTAATCAACCAACCAACCAACCAACCAACCAACCAACCAACCAATAAATCAATGCATGTTTCCGTTTTATGTGTTAAATACGGGATCCAAGATGGTTTTTTTTCGCTTGTTTAAATTGAGCCTATCAAACGTGTTTAACCAGCCAACGTGTTTAACCAACGTGTTTAACCAACCAACCAACCAACCAATCAACCAATCAATGCATGTTTCCGTTTCATGTGTTAAATACGGGATCCAAGATGTTTTTTTTCGCTTGTTTAAATTGAGCCTCTCCAACGTGTTTAACCAACGTGTTCAATCAACATGTTTAACTAACGTGTTTAACCAACCAATCAATCACTTAATGTATGTTTCCGTGTCATGCGTTTAATACGGGATGCAAGGTCTCTTGAGGTTTTTTTTCCCTTGTTCTAAGTGACCCTATCAAACGTGTTTAATCAACCAACCAACAAACCAACCAACCAACCAATCAATCAACCAACTAATCAATCAATCAATATGTATGACTGTTTATTTATGACAGTTTATTGAAGGAACAAACTCTCAATTATTCAAGAAAATTTTTATTTTATTATTGTTCTTACGTCTCTTCTGAAAAAAAAATCCACATATTCTCTGAAACTACAAGTCCAATCGACCTGAAAATTTGCAGTCAGCAGGGCATACATGTACTGAAGGTTCATAAAAAAACTTTTTGCAGATATCTCTCAAGACTTTTCCTAGAAAAAAGAAATGGCAATGCAGTAAAAATCGCTTGCTAGGTCCGTCAATCTCAGTAAAAACCTACAATAAAATGTCCGCTCCGAGATTGAAATACTAATCTGTGTTACAAACAGGTGCTGAAAAATGGACATCATCAAAAAATAATCAATAAATGTGTTTTAAAGTTACACCGATTCAATTAAATCCAAAACATGCACTGCTTGTGAACTTTCATCAAAATGTCAATTTCCTACAATGACAAAAGAAATTACATTGTGTGCATTCCATCTCTATACATGTTGTCTGTTTAACGTCCCGACCTAAAGAGAAATAAAAAGACTAAGTTTTTCTTAATATAAACCCGCGTCACGTGATGTCTCTTCAATCTTGCGCGCGCGCTGTATCTAAAATAAAAGAAAAACTTTCCAAACTAAACATGAAACTTCTCCGGTAACTAAATAATATAGACCCTTTACAAAAACAAACAAACAAACAAATACCCCCCCCCCTTTTTCCAAATCAATAAATCAAAAAAATCAATTGTCCATTCATCAGAGGGGAAAGACTGCCTAACAATTGTTTTCAAAACAATTGCTTTATATTTATTATTATTTTTTTTTTTTTTTTCTTCCGCCAAATTTTGTTCTTGCGATAAATGTTTGTTTCGCAATATGTCGCTTAGATATTTCTCATATTGTATCGTATAGTTTATGCGCTTTTAAATTTCACCCTGCTAAGACGATCCATTTTCTATGTAAGAGTTATCTCCCTTTTCACTGTTTACCCTCTGTGTGCATCTCCTTCATAACAAAAAAAGATAGCGACAAAATTCTTTTTACAAATTGTTCGTTACATCCTCAGGAATTTTTGGCTAATTTGGATCGAAGCGATTCGATGAAATTTTATAGGAGTTATCTACCTTTACGGAATAAATTTGTCGGTATGTTTTTTTAACTAATAAACCGTTAACCGTATAACCCTGGAATATTTTTATTTGAGTTCCCTGGGTCCTAACTTAGAAAATAAGGTCAAGGTCAAAGGTCAAGGTCAAGTTCTCAATGTTGACTTTTCCTTTTTTTGGTATTTTCTCCAACACCTTTAAAGATATGCATAAAAGAAGAAGTGCAAAATGTTTGCTTAATTGTAATGTAGATTTGTTACATTTGGTCTGAAACAATCTAATGGCATCTTATAGGAGTTAGTGCCCCTGAAATGTTTAATTATCATGTTTATTGATGTTTACTTCAACTTGGTTCATTATATAGCCATATGACCTTTACCAAAATATTAAGTGACATTTGACCTTGAAAAATGTCAACCGGAAGTGACCTGGGAAAAACCGGAAGTAGCCATTTTTGCACATTTTTCATGAAAAAAATACTCGGAATCCATATATTTTGTCATATAGATAAATACACTGATTACTGAAGACTAAAAATGACTTCCAACAAACCGGAAGTGGCCAATTATCTCCAATTCTACATACAAAAGTATATAGAAACTATATATTTTTGGAATCAGTGTGAAAGAAGCTATCCTATGAGACCGGAAGTGACATTCATTTCACCGGAAGTAGCACATTATCTCCCTTATTTAACTAAAAATTATAATTTAACCATTATTTATCGCATCAGTATGAAAAATTTCTTTGATGTGGAAAGACTTTCAATTGTTCTCTGAACAATTGGTTTTTAATTTATTTTGAATTTGTTTAAAACCATGCATTACATACGTATATGTTTCGAATAAAAAAAATATTGAGGACATACATATGACTAATATTAAAATTTCCTCTTAAACTAGTGATATATGGTTTAAAAAGATATCATGAAATATATTTTTAATTTTTTTTTTGTCTTCAACTATCAAACATCAAGTGGTGTTAATCAATTAAACAACACGTCTCTGTAATATTTCATTAACTTTCCATATCAAGTTACTCTTTTGTCACACATGAAATAAAAGTGTTAATTTTCCCCTAAACATGTACATAACAAATGTGTTAATTTTGTTTTTCTGAACATAAAATGAAATTCATTTAAGTTAGATTGATAGTAAAGAAAACAAAAAATGATACAAGTTGTTTTGAATAACTAAATGCACAAATAGATTGAGTTTGAATCAACTCATTGTCTGAAAGAATTATTTATGTTTATTTCTTTATCACGTCAAAAAGAAATGCATTTCCGTCTCTTTCATTACAAACAAGCAGAATATTTTCAGTTTTGTCAAAATAAATTCCAAACGGCTCATTCAATCCATTTGATTCAGTAAGAAGTTCTTTATAATGTTCACAATCATCAGATACAACTATTACAGTGTTTGTACTCGCATTAGTCACATACACATTCCCCTCATCATCTGTTGTCACACCTTGTAAATATTGAATTTCATCATTTTTATAAACATTCCACATTGACTTCTAACGAGCAGCAGTATATTGATGTTTTGTCAGAATACAACTGTACAGATCATGACAAGCAAATAAGTTAAACTAATAGTAAAGAAAAAAAATATACAAAATGTAATTAAGATTGATAGTATAGAAAACAAAAATTAATAGGAATCATTTTGATTGACAAAATACACAAATAGATCCAAGTCCAAATAAACTCATTGTCTGATAGAATTATTCAGGTTTATTTTTGTTCTTTTTCACGTCAAAAAGAAAAGCTTTTCCGTTTCTTTCATTACAAACAAGCAGAATATTTTCTTTTTTGTCATAATAAATTCCACACGGCTCATACAATCCATCTGATTCAGTAAGAAGTTCTCTATGATGTTTACCATCATCTGATATAACTAATAAAGTGTTGTTCATCCGACCATTCACATAGACATTCCCCTCATCATCTGTTGTCACACCTTGTAAATCTTGAATTTCATCCTTTTTAAACTTCCACATTAACTTTCCATCTAACGAGCAGCAGTATATTGATGTATAGTCTATACAGACCAACCTGTCTCTGTCTACTGTAATGTTGTAGGTACCGAATGAAGGTGCCGGTATAGTACGTATTACTTCACCTGTCAGGTCCATCACATGTATTATACTGTAACCAATAACAACGTACAGGTTATTATCATTATATGATATTCCGCCGCAGTAACCACTGATGTTGATTGTACTGGTGATAGAACGTGTAGATATATTTGTTATCAGTATGGTATTGTCATATCTACAGGATACTGCTACAGTGTTACTATCTATCTCTGTTATATAATATGGTCTATAGGACAGAGGAATGTGATAAATATCAGTACCGTCTGAATTACAAATAATAAGTCGGTTATTATCAAAGTCGGTAAACACTAATGTATTGCCTATTTTGATACAGCTAATAATGGTCAGTTTTTCATTTGTTAACTTTTTTATATTTAACTTTTTACACAAAGTGACAGAAACAGGAAGGTTGTATTTGACGGGTGTTTGAGCTTGGGTAAATGATTCTTCTGTGGTTCTTGTGTTTTCTAAAATAGATAAAAACAAATAAACATTGAACAAATATCTGAAGAAATAGATTGAATGTTGTAACATTAATATCTTGGTTTAGTAAACTATGGATGGTTAATTGGGGAAAAATAGGGGGATATTTTTGGCAGATTGACTTCATTTTAATCGGATACTACACATGCTTATTTTTTTTGGCGGGTTTATTTTCACTTTTGCACTTTATCCTGTATTTTGTAACAAAGAATATTCCTTTCATCCAGTTTTTTCGGAAAAAAAATATTTATTTCCACAGCGAATCGTCCCTGAATTCAAGGAATTATAATGAGAGAGATTGAAAACAAGTGAAATGTGCTAAGCAAATCATGTACTGGACAGACCTATCCAGTGGGAGAACTAATTTGTTTGGAGCTATCTATAAATGTCATGTTCTAGAAAGAGAAAACATGTTTAAGCTTCCTGTGTTCTTTCTGCCATGAACGTTCTTCAGTATATTGTTGTTGTTTAAGGATACATACAAGTTTATTGTCTTTTTCGGGTTTTTTTCTCGAAAATCTCAGAACCAACTGATAAAACCCACTAACAAATATCAAAATTTAGGCACAACAAATAAAGTAGAAACACACCACAAATATTGCATTGATTGATTTATTGATTGTTGATTGCTTAACGTCATGTGACAAATATTTCATGCATGTTCAGGACGAAAAAATGACAATGTATCTGGGATAAAGGTCGAGGAAACATTTAGACTGCTACTGGAAAATGAGGGTGTATTGGTTAGGGATAGGCAAGTTGCCTTGTAACAGACCCCGTACAAGTCCCTCAAAGAGTTTTTCAAGGCTTTTAAACTGACTGAGAGCGTGGCACTCTTTCTACACCATGTACACAAGGCATCGGATTTAACGTGATCATTCTGACCAGATAAAGATTAATTTCATTTAAATCGCGTATAGCTAAACAGACACCTACGTTGGCCAAACAATGTATTGACGCTAGGAAACCTTGTCACAATGAATTGAAACACACCAGAGGTATTGTATGGGAGAAAGGATTTGCTTTTTTTTTTTAATTTTATCATTGCAGTCGTATATGACACAATGTATGAGTTGAGTAATGTATAGAACAAGAATCAACGTGTCATGATTTACAGGCTTCTGTTTTATAGTGACTAACTTTTATAAACTAACCTTTTTATTTTTTTTTCATCTTGAAAATGAACGAGACATTTGCCACTGGACGTTTCAAAGTAACAACAATTCATCAATGTATCAATTATGAAATGACCATATAGAAAGAATTTATGTTATTTTCTTAGCTATATTCGTCGTGACTAAAAGTATTTTGTATATATAATAAGGGAATTCAAATAAAAGTCTGTGCAAATACAATACCACTGATGTATAATGAACCTACGTGATGATTGGGCTATAGAAATATGGTCGAACCTAACCCTTTTGCTTTTGTTAAAGAATCTAAAAAGGGTTAATCGGAAAAAACTGTAACATGGTTGATGATAATTTCGTATCACCTTCATAATAATACATGGGGGCCTTGAAATGTAGATTCTAGATACTGACGATATTTTATCATCTCAGTTGCGTGCTTAAGTCTTTTTTTTAGTTTGTTTTTATTGGTTAATAACTTCACAGTCTTATTTTAGTAATATCTTTTTGCCGTGGCTCGGTACTTATACATCCCGCCATTGTTTGATTGTGTATTGGTCATATTTTTGTAATATTGTCTTTCATTTTTGCTTATGTGCTTTCTTTTTATGCCATTTTGTTATTTCCTTATTGACATATATTTTTATATTGTTTTGGTGAATAAGATTTTAACACATTGATAAATGCTGTACCCTATTTATTTGTCATTTTGTCATATTATGTCTATTTGTTGGTGTCGATATGATTAAAAACTATGTGACTGTCAGACAAGTGAGAGGTTTATCTAGCTATGAATCCAGGTTTTAATCCACCATTTTTCTACAGAAGGAAATGCCTGTATCAAGTCAGGAATATAACAGTTGTTTTCCATTCGTTTGATGTGTTTGAGCTTTTGATGTTCCCATTTGATAAGGGACAAGGATGCATGAATACGATTTATCGTGTAAAGGTAATGATATATAGATGTGGTATGATTGTTATTGAGATAAATCATCACTAAAGACCGCATTTCATAGAAGTTAACAACAATATGTTACGATAAGGCCTTCATCAATGAACAAAAGCTATATAGTGTCAGCTAAAAAAGATCTTAAGATGACAGATGTAAAACAAAAAAGTAACAGAGAGATTTATGTCTGAAATAATAAAAATAAAAAAAATAAATCCCCGACTGGCACATACAAAATGTGGCGGGATTAACCATAGTTGCTGTCGTCAAACCCTCTTCTAAACCACGGATAGATGTGTAACAGTGTAATATGTATAATGACCGATAAAAAGCACATAACGACCCTTACACAAACCTTGACACGCAATATACAGATCTGGGAATACTCGCAGTTAACTGAAGCTAGTTCAAAACCAATAAATAAAAAAGTAATGTTGCTGAAAGGGAAGTTTTCTTTGCGTGGACAACAGTTAGCATGTTACATGTCTTTTCTACAGCCTGTCCAACTTACCTTCAGATATTAGTGATTGGGCGTAGGATGCTTCTTCTTCTGTAATAGATTAAAAAAGCCTCGTTTATATCATTTGAACATCTAATTGGTTGGATTAAATTGAAGACTTGCATCACAAAGGTATTCTTAATTTGTTTTCGTCTTTCAAATGACTGAAACATTTGCAACAGGTGGTAAATACTCCTTGGGAGACGAGGATATAGATATTTAGTCACTAAAGGTTCACAAACCAGCAGGAAAGCCCTTGCAAAAATGTGACGCATTTTAGACTATTTGGAATATACAAGTACGCAGTCACGTCTTCTAAGAATGGGGACGTTAAATCCAAAGCCTCATGTACATATAATGTCAAACACTCTGTACTTAAAGAATCATTGTAACAACTCGTTTCGGCCCGTAGGTGGCCTGTTACATAACAACTTTATTTACCCAATATACCCTCGTTTTCAAGTTGAAGTCTAAATTTCTCCGACCGTTATCCCGAACGGCCCCATTCAGTACGTACATTTTGAATTTAATGTTAATTTGTTCTCGTCGTACTACATATGCCTAAATTGATTGCCACTGGGCGTTAAGCAATCAATGAATCAATTGTTTAAGAGAGAGCCATATCTCTTGCACGTAAAAGACACCTTTGTAGATTTCGTGAAACAGTAGGGTAATGCTGCTCAAGGCAGCACTCGCACCCAGAAAGTAAAAAGGTATTAGTAAAAGTTGCAAAACTTGTTTACTAATCCACTATAAATAAATATGTTTAAACTAATCAGTCTTCTTAAAAGTGAATGACATATGTGCCACTTGTCGTAAAGCATTCAATCAATTTATGTCTTATGAACTGCTCAATAAAATGATAAATGGTTTGAAGTGTCAAATTTTTATTGGAATGATATATTCTTCCTGATATGATTTTTTTCCGCTAGTAGGTCTATCAGGATAATAAAACTACTGAAATATCTTTCTTAGGGGCTGATTTTGTTGCAAGGTAGTTTCGCCTGATGTATGAAAATACACCCAAATCGGAACAAAATACGGAGGTTGAATACGCTTCCCGACTTTTGACTCTTACGACATCGCTTTACGAAAGACGTAGTTACCTATTACATAGCTAAGGTTTCCGCTAGCGATCGCTATTCTCGCATTTAAAATAAATAATAATTATTTAAGTTCATCCATCTTGTTCATTTACTTTGTTTCTGGTTTCTCGGACTTTACCGGATCAGACATCTCGTTCAGATTTTGACAGAAAATCAAAAGTCAGCTGATTGCATTTTATAGCTGTATGCAACAGAAGACTTATTAATTCATTAATAAAATTAATAAATGATAGGGTTAAATGGCGTCCGTCACATGTCACATACATAATTTATTAACCAATTTGCGACGCACGTGTTTTAAATCAAACTTTTGATGTCTCCTCTCTTCTAAAAATTACGATGGTCCGGAAAGGGAAACTTTTGTTAAAATGAAAAATGTTCAAATCAAGATAAATCTCCGACTTGTCTTTTAGATTTGGTATAGAATATGATATTTGATATGAGAGAGTCGTTTTGGCAACATACTTGTTTCAATCATAGTTTTACGTCTCAGCTTGTAACTGTCAAATGCATATTTGAAGAGCTTATTAAAGTAAAGTTTCATAGTTAATGTTTTACAGACAATGATTATCTAGTTTTGTCTTCTGTAGCAATATGTGACATTCAATCAAATTAGTAGACATCCGCATCAATGTCGGACCAAGACAACTCGGATCAGTTTAAATGAAAACTCGGTTGCATTACAGTTAGGACCAAGTAACTAGAGTAGGTTAATAGCGTAGAACTGGTTGTTTGAATTAAAAAGAAAAATATAGAACCTGGTGAGCTGTTCGCCTTTACGATATTTGAAACATTCATATAGATACATTCTTTGAAGGGGTTTAAGATGTCAAATTCATGTTAACTGATTCGACTCAAATTCTAAAACTAAAAGTCTAAAATAATTAATTAGCAATACATGCACACGATATTGTTTATAATCATTTCGTGTGTATTAAAAATACAATAAAAATAAAAAAATAATTCGTCAGTTTTATAATGGATAAAGGATTCCAGCCAAAATGTTACAAAACTAAGAGAAGCATGTAAAACAAAGAAAATCAAGGTAGGGTGACCAGGTAGGGGTGATACGGCTTAGATCACCACTTGCAATGTACTATGTTCCTGTACAGTCTTATGAGTTTGCAGTTAGCTGTTTTGAGTGAAGGACAGCTACATTGCCTCGCAGAAAGAATACAGGATTAATATGAAAACACCAAAGCAAAAACAGTCAACACTAATATTTATCTGTTTTAGAAAAATACATTTTTACAGACTATGAAGTAAACTAAGCCAAAAAAGTTTAGCATCACTTTTGTTTTTTCTGGAAAATAAATATTGATATAATCCTTAGTTTTACCTGTAATTAAAAACAGTCGTATTTTTTGTTCGTGGTGATTGATTTGGCGCCATTTCAGATTTGCACGTGTAATTGATGTTTTACCTTCTGTTTCTGTACTTGTAAAACGATATTAAAAATTTCTTTTTCACTAACGTTCAGAAACACACCTGTGGTAAGAAAAACACATACACCTTTGAAAAAATGCTGAGAGTGACAACCAAACTACCCCGAAAATGACCGTCAGAAAGCTCTTGGGCTCGATTTAATGTGCATAAGGCAACAGTTTTGAGACTAACAAACAAATATCGACAAACTACAATTGCACAGAATAAGTCGATATCTCGTAGACCAAAACAACTATCGTCCGGGGAGGAGCGCTACCTTCGATTTACGTCAACACGTGACAAGTGGTTTTTTTTCGACCACTAATGTAGTGCATGACAAAAGACAGCTGCTGGTGTGCCTGCCAATCCTTCATTGGTTCACTAAGGGCATGGCTGATAAATTAATTTTGAATAACACAGCACTCATTTCCGCATTTTGACATTCCACGTGCTCCATACAAAGAAAATCCTGATGAATGTGAGTGATAAACATTCATGTTGCTTCTGACATGTCATAATTCCATTTTGTTATTATTAACATTATATGTTGTAATATGATTTTGTAAAGAAATAAAATTTCACATTTTTGTTGCTAAACTTGTTTGGCTTAGTATAAATAGCCTTAAATTAGTTACCAAGGCAGATAGGTAGGAGTGTTGCAGTAATGCTATTGTTTGTTCCGCTTCCGTCTGAATGTTTAATAATGGCGTCCGAAATTTTTCTAAATTGCTCTTCCATGTTGTCGTTAGTTTTAAATAACTCGGCCTCGATATCGAATTCTAAGTAGACTGGTTCTCCCGTAGTTGTTGGTGCATTCCATTGTTTGAAATCTGAAAGGTACAAGTAAGAAAAACATATTACCTCTAGCAGTAAATTTTATATTGTTGAAACCGTTAAAATACTGATTTCTGTTCAAATATGGAAAGGTTTAAAGATAACATTTGATTTTTTTAAATTTTATTTTGTCCTGTGTCCTTAATGTTTCTATTTTGAAACTGACATCAATCATATAGAGGAAACCTCTCGGCTTTGACATGTTTAAAATCTAAATGCCTATTGTTACTATAAAACTATAATGGATAGAAAAAAACTGAAAAAAGAAAAAAATGTTCCACAAGACAACAGATTTGTGCATCATAGACACCAAATTTTTAGTTAGTGAGAGGACACCATATATTTAGCAGAAAGTGAAGTTAACTTAGAAAGGATAATGCTACATGTACTAGTTTTATTTCATTCTCCCTAAGGAGCTTTTGTATGAAGCCGAATGATTAAAGGAACAAATTGACAAAAAGTAGAACTGCAGCATAATTTTTAAACTATGGGAATGCTAGTTTTTTGTCTAACAAACGTTAAAAAGTAATTTGTAAATCATGACATCGAGCATCGGGATAACGTCAGTTTCAGAATAAAATTGTTCGAATTAGAGTGGTCCATACAAATTACAATTCCTCGAAATGTACAGACCTACGATAATTCAGGATTTCTTCTTGAGTAAATGTAATGTGGGTATTTAATTGAGTTTTAAAGTAAGTTGTCAATATCTAATTCAATTATCAAGCAGTTTATGTAATGTGATTAACATACCCACAAAACGATGTTTTGGGGTTCGTCCGTGGGGACAACATCATCTCTGTCATGGAGGTTAGAAATGTCTAGCAGCATTGGGGTATTTCAAGATCGATGTAGCATGTGTTTTCATAACATATTCATTTTTTAGCTCACTGGCCCGAAGGGCCAAGTGAGCTTTTCCAATCACTTTGCGTCCGTCGTCTGTCGTCCGTCGTCGTTAACTTTTACAAACATTTTCTCCTCTGAAACTACTGGTCCAAATTAATTCAAACTTGGCCACAATCATCATTGAAGTATCTAGTTTAAAAAATATCTCCGATGAATCGGCCAATTAACCAAGATGGTCGCCATGGCTAAAAATAGAACATAGTGGTAAAATGCAGTTTTTGGGTTATATCTCAAAAACCAAAGCATTTAGAGCAAATCTGACATGAGGTGAATAAAGGCAACAGTAGTATACCGCTGTCCAAAGTCATAAATCCATGGGCAAAAAACAAAATCGGGGTAACAAACTAAAACTGAGGGAAACGCATTAAATATAAGAGGAGAACAACGACACAACACTACAATGTAACACACACAGAAACGGACCAAGCATCAGACAAAATTCCACGAGAATAACAAATATAACATCAAAATCAAATACATGAATTTGGGATAGACAAGTACCGTGACACGTCTTTTCGCAATGTGAATTTACACTAAAAAATAAGAGGAAACAAACGACGCAACGTTAAAATGTAACACACAGAAACGAACTATAATATAACGATGGCCATATTCCTGACTTGGCACAGGACATTTTTAAAGAAAAAAAATGGCGGGTTGAACCTAGTTTTGTGGCATGCCAAACCTCTCCTTTTATAGCCATGTGAAATATAACATTAAAATGACAACTCAACACCACAGGACTACAATATAAATAAATTGGAGAATACAATTGACAAAGAAACACACGAATAACAGCCAACGAGTTGAACATTTTAATACGCCAGAAGTGCATTTTATCCACACAAGATTTACTAGTGATGCCCAGATACAAAAGTTTGAAAGCCGAAACAAGCACAAAGTTGAACAGCATCGAGGACCAAAAGATCAAAAAAGTTGTGACAAAAACGGTCTGGGTTTTCTGTTAGTTACCAGAACATCCTTATTATTTAGAATAATTTATACTTTAGCAAACAGTAGATTTATAAAATTAATAAACAAAAGCTGTACATGATAGAACTGAACTATTAACTAATTACAGGAAACAACTGAAATACATTACATAACCAGACATTTGCAACACAAAATGTAAACACATCCGAATAATTTTAAACCTCAACGCTAAGTGACGTCATATTTGAAATTGTAAAAAATGACAAAAAAATGATGACGTCATTTGAATTTGTAAAACAGACCATAACAAAATGAAAAATGACGTCATTAGAAAACATTGATTATCAGGTCAAGATCTATCTTCCCTGAAATTTTCAGATGATTCGGACAATCCGCTGTTAGATTGCTGCCCCTGAATTGGTAATTTTAAGGAAATTTTACTGTTTTTGGTTATTATCTTGAATATGATAATAGATAGAGATAAACTGTAAACAGCAATAATGTTCAGCAAAGTAAGATTTACAAATAAGTCACCATGTCCAAAATTGTCAGTTGACCCCTTTATGAGTTATTGCCCTTTATAGTGAATGTTTAACCATTTTTCGTAAATCTTTGTAATCTTTAACGAAATCTTCTCCTCTGAAACTACTGGGCCAAATAAAACCAAACTAAGCTACAATCACCATTCAGGTATTTAGCTATAAAAATGTGTCCGGTGACCCGGCCAACCAACCAAGATGGCCGCCATAGCTAAAAATAGAACATAAGGGTAAATGCAGTTTTTGGGTTATATCTCAAAAAACAAAGCATTTAGAGCAAATCTGACATGGGGTAAAATTGTTAATCAGATTAATATATATGCCCTTCAATTTTCAGATGATTCGGACAACCCGTTGTTAGGTCGCTGTCCCTGAAATTGTAAGTTTAAGGAAATTTTGCTGTTTTTGATTATTTTCTTGAATTTTACTATAGATAGAGATTAACTGTAAACCTAAATGACCCCTAAGGAGTTATTGCCCTTTACAGTCAATTTTTATCAATTTTCACTTTGTTGCACTTTGTTTCACAAAACACGCCTTTTTGGGGGGATATATAATATTCATAGATATTTTGTTTAGGTTACGTTCCTAGATAATATATCTGTTTTATCTCATAGAAACATAACTTGGGAACATTACCAGTATAAATTCACATGAATAGCGACGAAATTGAAGTCTGAGGGAGACCCAAAGTGAAGGTACTGAAGGTACTGAAGTTAAGTATAAGTTTAAACTCTTCGAATTTCGAGGTATATATATTTTGAAAATAAACCATTAATTACACACCTTGTACAGGTATCAATACCAAATCAATACTTTCAGTATCGAAGGTCGTAATACGTTCTAAAATCTTTCTAAAAAATAAAGCCAGGGTAGATTGTAATAGTTGATCTGTTTCCAGCAATATTACCAATATCTCTACATGTAGAACTATACTCCCTTTGGTGGCAACAATGAATTCAATTCCACTCAAGTCTTTGTTTATCTCGTCTTTGAGGGAGTTCAGAATATCAATAGTTGCCTCGACATTCTCTTCGTTCTGGAAGATGATCTGTACACGGACTTTACGTCTTCCTTCTAAATAATATAAAGTTGTTCATTATATCCCCTTGATCATATGAAATACCACATAACGATGTCCTCAACCATTTTTATGTTGATATGAATATATCATTATATAATCACAACATTTTACACATGAAGAAAGGCAAATGTGTTGTACTCCTACAAGTCTTTTATTTTAGTATATTTATCACTAAAAAAATCATTGGATATGTATTTGTTGGACAATTACTAAATATTTTCCCATCATGAAAGAAAGGCACCAATTACTTTTCTTTGTTTGTTTTTTTAAGAAAGAGGTGCAAATGCATATACATTTGTAAATCAAACATTTTTGATGTTCAAACTACAGCCATGATATTGCTTTTTTAGCAACAACTTAATATGCTGTAACAGATTTATCAAGAAACTAAATGCAACAAATAGTCGTTAAATGCTTTTTAAATTTGAAACCGGAATCTGAATTTATCCCTTTTTTTTTCCTTTTACAGCAATGTCCTACCTGCTTATTCATGAATTGAAACATAAACTGGCTCTTTCCTTTGAAATTTAGCACCCTCTGAATAACGAAAAGATATATGGTAATTTCCTTTTCTTTTACCAAACCCATTGTAAAAACCTAACCAAAGCGCGGCGTGCGTTTGGCTGTGTGGAATTCAGCAGTGTGCAGCCACGATCGTTCATTAAGGGAACTTTAGATCCAATGCAGTGTCGAGAGAGTGCCATGCTACGTTCACAACACTTGCAAGAATAATTTTACTGGTCCATAGGTGACCTGTTGCAAGGCAAACAATTACGTCTCTACCCAATACCCCTCGTTTTCAAGTGGCAGGTCCAATATCCATGATCTTCATCCCGGACGTCCTCTTTTACAGGACTTGCATATTGTATGTATTGTTGATTTGTACTCGTCCTGAAATGTTTGCCACTTGACTTAAAGCAACAATCAACAAATCAATTATCTTTTGGAAAGTGTAACTAACTATGTATTGATTCTATAGTATTTTCGTGTTTAAAAAAAAACCTTATCAAATATTCTATATACTAAAACAATTACCTTCTGATTTTTCGTTCTTTAAAAAAGTTCTCAAGTCCCTCAAACTATTATCAAAACTTTCTCCCCAGAAAAATTTTAGTGGCCTTTTTTCAAATTGTACTGTAAAATTAAAAGATATTATAAAATAATATACATCAAAGCTAAAATAATGCACATTATAAAAATAAAATGAAAAGCATAGTATGGTGTGTTTACAGGGCTTATAATGCTCGAACGTATATATTAAAAAATGACACATCCTTCATATGTTCCAGATCAGAAATGTTTAAGCCCTACAAGTACGACAACTCAAATAGCCTTATAAATAACAATTGTAAATAGAATGGACGAACTATGTAGAGCAGAAACAAATGGATAAACTATAAGCAATTTTTAAGAAATTATCGGGATATATAAATCTGGCATAAACACAATGATGTTCATTTTATATTCTATCAGTCCTTACCATGGCAATTGAAAACAAGTTTATATTATTCATTACTAATCAATAATAACATGCTTAATATAAAATTAAGAAGATGTGAATGACTGTCAATGAGACAAATCCCCACATGAGACCAAATGACATAGAAAGTAACAACTAAAGGTCATCGTTCGGCCTTTTAAAGATGAGCAACACATACCGCATATTCAGCTATAAAAAGCTCCGATATGACAAATATAATACAATTCAAACGAGATAACT
Source organism: Mytilus edulis (assembly GCF_963676685.1). NCBI lineage: Eukaryota > Metazoa > Mollusca > Bivalvia > Mytilida > Mytilidae > Mytilus > Mytilus edulis. Next base: position 5,764,149 of record NC_092356.1, read on the forward strand.
AACCATCTTACAGCTTGATTATGTACAAAAAATGAACTAAAACTGTTTTTTATCAGTCAAATTAAGGCAACATTACTATTTCAGTGTTTAAACTATATACATTGTTTGATAGAATTGAGAATGGAACTGGGGGAATATGTCAAAGAGACAATAATCTGACCAAAGAGCAGATAACCGCCAATGGATCTTCAACGCAGTGCGAAAATCCAGCAGCCAGTGGCGGGCCTCTCAGCCTGCCCCTAAGACGATTATAATCAAGACAACAAATACAAACTAAAAGATCCACAGCATATACTCCTTAAAAATCGCACCGGATGTATCTACATGTTAAAAATCATCTTCTATGCATCCCTCTAATTACGATTCCAGTCGTTTTTGTTTTATTACGGTGCGTTAATGAATCTCAATTCATAAAAGAAAAACATATCATTAAATAAAATTATTTAAAGAAGATTACAGGCGAAATCTCGAGTTGGTTAACCGTAATGGAATATATGTTTCACAGATGACGACGGAAATATTCAATTGTTGTAACCACAATCTCGTCATATTTTCCTCCAATGTGACCCACCGAATTGGACGTCACCAAGTTTGTATTTTCGTACCCTTCTTGGGCATATGCGATCACCCCCTAGTTTTGTGTTTTGTTTGTGTTCCTCAATTTCTGATTTATTTTGTTGGTTCTGTGTTCTGTTGTTTTTGTGTTTTCGTCATTTTTCTGTGCGTTTTCCATGGCAGTGTCACTAGAATTCGATTTGTAAGTTTGAATATATTTTTTGTATCTTTCGCCTCTCTTTCGATTAAGGGGATACATGTATACGTCAGCTCGGAAATATATGCACAGAACATAAACATGGAAATATCAGTCGAATAGATACAAACGATCTCACAATGACTCGACTAATAAAACTACGAAAATAACTCATGTGGCAATCATGACCACATCTTATGATTTTTAGATAAACTGTCAGAACATATAAGCAATAATCAGGTAATAGTATAACACCGATATGTTTTAAAATCATTGTCGTATACATCTTACATCGTATATTCTCCAACTGTTTCAAGGCGTTCTTGTATTTGGTCTGCATTTGCATATCCATACTGCATGTTTTGTGTCTGACAATCAATTGTTCATAATTTCTCTTATGAAAAAAGTTTAGATCCATTCGTAATCCAATGTGACGAAAATTGTGGAAAAATTCATCAAATTCATCCTTTTCAATGTTTGTGTCGCATCGGTGAGCTATTTGGTTTCTGTAACGACGTATGCGTTCTACATCATCTGCCAATTTTATATCGATTTTGTCTGGGTTACTTCCCCATCCTTTTGTAGGAGAACTTATCAGCGAAAACTGTCTCAACAACTTATAGATCAATGTAATGTCCATTGATTCATATGAATTTAACGATTTTAAATCATTCAAGCTGGTTTTCTGATCAGACGTGAAATCATTTAGATACGATAAGCACATTTGGTACAAGTTACTTGCAGTAATGTTTGAGCTGATTATATCTCTAAGGATGTTTGGGAAAGTGTCAGTGATAACTCGCGCCACTCTTGAATAGCGTTCTAGTTTTTCACTTTCCTCGTCAACGATGTGGATAGCTGCAAGACACAGGTTACACAATTATATTGTTTTGTTACATCATCAGTTTATGATTGATTGATTATTGCCAGTGTTGGTTACAAAGTTAACATACAGATAGAGAAAACGAGGCTAACGTTAACATTTTGATACATTTGCCGACAGGATGCAATAAAAACGTTTGGTTCAAGTCTCTCAATATGCATCGTATCCTTTAAGTCATATAAAACTTTAAATTAAACAAAATTAAGACAAAAGTTGAATATTACTAAAATACTTGAATGGCTTAGTTTGACTATAACACAAGTGTACGTGAGCTTTATTACAACTTCAAATCCTTTATATTATCAACAATTTTCATAAATGTACTGCTATTTTCCCTGTATGCAGTGAACTTAACTACGAGACCTCTCATTAGTACGTCGGCGGCCGCATATCACAAAGCATGTAAACAATTGCGAACTGGAAGATCAACAGTAATAACTAATTATTACAGAACAAATTCAGTACAACAAATCAGTTAACAACTGTTATGTAAAAGTTAACGCATTGAAAATAAAATATATAACATCTCGCTTTAACCTCACTTATTTGGCATGTGCTCCACGTTTACGTGTACGACTATAAACTATATATGAAGTTGATTAGCTTTGCGATCACTGATAAAATTAATTGTCGAAAATACGATATTGATTTGTAATAAATATGAACAAATGTGCATACAGGACTTAGATTATGATAGATGCAGCATTGGTTCAATAATTATGATAAAATTAATAGAAACTCATCTAAATTTATATGACTTTAACAGATGCATTGGAGACTACATATCTTTAGATGCTAAAATAATAGAAGCAACATACATGTACATATGGACGCTGGACGCAATTTTTATTTGAATTTGTATTCGTTAGTTGTAGTTTAAATTAAACATATTTATACATTTAAAGTTTTGACTAAAGCGTTGAAGATTTTATTTTTATTTTTATTTTCTATTGTTTAAGATATAATGACTAAAAAATGCTGGAGTAAATGCATCTAGCTTTATTCTACAATTAGGCTTACCATTGATTTTTTGCATCATAGTCAGTTCTTGTAGAATATCAGTAATATTAATATCAGAGCTGTCAATCGTTTGGTATAATTGTATACACGTATCTTGACAAAGATATTCATCCACTCTCTTAAGCACCTCTTGTATTCTGTTTTTGAATTCTTCATAATAAAGCTCTGATATTTCCTCCGTCTTCCTAATAATAACGTCATTTGTTGCATTAAGTATTCTCTGAACATCGTCGCCGATTTCAACTTCTGTATCGTGTGGACTATTCCCCCACTTACACGACGGTTCATGCAATAAATTTTCAAATCGCAATATTTTAAAGCACAATTCGGTTGTGAAGTTATTAAAATTTGGTAGGTTTTCCATCAAGGTTATTTCATTTTCTGTGAAATCGGCAGGTATGTTATTCAGTTGATATTTCACTTGTAATCCTCTTGGACTTATACATTCTTTTAATATTTTTTGCATTACTGTCGGGAATAGTTTCTTGGCAATATTGCCTAGTCTTGCAAGTCTTTCGTTAGATTCTGCAGACATATTTATAGTTGCTGTGTTCGAACAATATACTGCAATAGTTATTCGAAAGAATTAAAGGCATGTACTTTCCATCTTCAGAAACAATAACTATATGGTTTATTTGGTATTTGAAATGATAGTCAATATTAAAATAATGATAACATATAATGCTGAAATATTATACATGGATACATATCAATCTTATTATAGAGCAAAAGGCAGATTAAAATCCCAAAACAAAGATATAGATAATTTCCAATATTTGGATAAGACTCCCTTCGAAAAGGTTCATGTTAATTTCTGTAAATATATTTTAGGTACTAAAAAAACATCTGCTAATTTAGGTGTTAAAGCTGAACTTGGTAGACAGCCAATAGAAAAATATATAAAAACACAAGCAATTCTTTATTGGGCTAGATTAAATACTGAAAACATAAACCCATTGCTAAAAGAAAGTTATACATTAAGTAAACACCTTGATTCACAAGGAGTTTATACTTGGTCCACTTTTATAAAAGATTCAACACAAGAACTGAATATTGATATACAAAAAGTAATGTCCTGTCAAAATATGGAACAAGTTAACAAACTAAAGACTTATATTAAGAATATGACAAGTAAATTTTATTCAGAACTACTGGAAAATATAATTAATAGTTTAAATGAAAATAACAAACTTTTTCTTTACAAAAATATTAAAGTCAAACAAGACCAATAATTTTATCTAAAATATCACAATTTTGAAACTAGACGTTTATTTACAAAAATTAGAATTAGTGACCATAATTTGCTTATTGAGAAGGGCAGATATCTAAAAATACCTCGAGACAATAGAACATGTCCAACTTGTAAAACCTTAGAAGATGAAAATGACTTTCTCCTCCACTGTCAAATTAATAAAGTTTTACGAATAAAACTTTTTAATGACATGGCAATAGATGATCCTATATTTCCAAATCTATCTGATACTAAAAAACTAGTAGTCCTACTAAATCCTTCTAATATATACTAAGTGAAAAAAACACAGGTTCCTTTATAAAACAGTCTTTAGAGCTGAGGACAGGGGACTCTTAGTTAGTTTTACTTGTATATATATAGATATGTGTGTGTTTAACTCTGTTATTTTATTGTTGTTGTTACTTTTGTTTATGTCACAAGTATAATTAAGAGATAACTGTATTGTATTTGAAGCTTTAAGGACGTCCATCGGTAGTTTTACTGTCGCAAATTTAGTTTACCTGGCGACGCAGAGCGGAGACAGGTAAACGGGTATTTGCGACAGTAAAACTACCGATGGACGTCCGCAAAGCTTCAAATACAATACAGTTATCTCTATTCTAATGCAAAACAAGTTCATAATTAAATTGCAATCATTATTTCAGTGTAAAACCTTCATTAAAGAAAATTCCACGAAAAGATGTTATCTTCTTTGGTCCCTACACTAGGTGACGTCATATGTATGCTTCCGGCGTCAAACATAAACACCGTGCGTTTTCTGGCTTCTGTGCCGCTTCAGAATGTAATAAAATTTGATAAAAGGAAGATTTTTAGGATCAACAAGTGAGTTTTGTGTCTATTATTGTAGAAATAACATGTCAATACATTGCGAAATTCAAAATGTCGGCTTCCTTAGTTACAGACAAGGAGATAGAGAATTTTACGCTTGCTGTCATCCAATCAGAACAATTGTTACAACATAATTGCATTAGAATGTTACTTATATGACAAATAAAGATTATTTAATTAAACGCGTTTTTATTTGATATTTATATTTAAAAAAAAAAAAAAAATACATGTCGAAAATGACACAATTTATTCTTGTTTCTACTGTTTCTAGTTTTGATCAACTACACTATGCTATGACAAACATATTTATAAAACACTAAAGTATGTGAGAGACAACTTTGTTTGAAACCGTCTTTAACTCCAGTCATTTAGAGGAACCGTGATTATATTTAACACTACTGAATTTTGTTGCTTCAAGCATAATAAATTAACAATCTCGGCATTTAAATCTTTAAAATATGTGTTGTTGTCACCATCTTACAAACTTAAATAAAGTATCTATACTGGTAACAAACATCATTGTAACACTTCTGTGCTATAAACATTGAGATAGTTTCAATGTTATCATTTTCCACCAAATTGTTTACAGTTGATATTACCTAGGGCATGACATTACACATTTATTTCATCATTATATTCTGAGAAATAGTAAACAAAATAGTTTATTTTGTTTCAAACTTGTTTTTTTTTAAATCTGCATAAGACCTTTACTGGCTACAAAACACTGTCTTTTTAGTAGTATTTTAACAGATTTACGTAGATAAACAGACGTGTACTCCTTCAGTAAATTTAAAAGATAGTAGGAAAAAGTAAAATCACAAAAACACTGAACTCCGAGGAAAATTCAAAAAGGAAAGTCCCTAATCAAATGGCAAAATCAAAAGCTCAAACACATCAAACGAATATATAACAACTGTCCTATTCCTGACTTGGTACAGGAATTTTCGCATGAAGAAAATGATGGATTAAACCTGGTTTTATAGCTAGCTAAACCTTTCACTTGTATGACAGTCGCTTCAAATCCCACAACATTGACAACGATGCGTGAACTAAACAGACACAATAGCTAAAAAATTCAAAAAAAGGGGCACAACCGTCAACAGTGTGCTATCATCTTAATCACTATAAAAACAAACACATGTAACAGAGAAGCGCAAAAAGGCATACGTCCTATTTAACAACATTATTTTACTTTTTTAATATACGGTTTTATGTATCTATGTAAAATCCACCATAACGGATCGACAGATTTTTCAGTACTGGGACCGAATCCTTACATTGACACTAACTCTGATGTAGAATCGCGCGTTTGACGTCGCACAGGTAGATATAAAATAATGTTGTCGTTCAAAGTATGACCGGTAACATAAGTACAGAGGCATGTCAAATTGATATCACAAAAAAAACAGACTTAACAGTTAAAGTAATATTAATAAAGACAAATAAAAAAATACTATAACACGTTATTAAGATGATAAGGATTTAATCCGAAATGTAAAACCTTTAATATTTTATCGATTTATTATTTTGTTGAGAATATCCAAAAAGTGGGGAGATCCACTGACTATTGTGTAATTACAAAAATGAAGAAAGATGTTCTAATTGAGGAAGAGCTAAGTTATTTGGACTATTTTACAATTATATTATTCAAAAACTGTGTAAACATGGTAAAGGAGTTAACATATGCGATAATCAAATAGATATGTTCATTTGAAATAAGATATATAAACTGTGAACTATTTTAAATCTATTTGAAATAAACTTACGAGCTGATAAATTCTTCCTTTTATTATGTTAATAGAGAAGTCCAGCAACATACACAGCTGAACTATTCTGTTTCTTCGCCATATTGAGTGTTTAAATGCCATGTAAGCAATTTTATGTCATACGTAAAACATAGTTTCACGTGAAAAGTCACCTGTAATGAAAGGCTTCTAAAAATTGTAACCTTGAGAAAACAATATACATCATGAAAATGAAAATTGCAATTTTAATATTTTGGGTTTAAAGAGAAGGTGTTGTATTGGGCCTTAAATCAGAAATATTTCATTCAAAATATCTTTGGTTTTCAGAATCAAATGTAGAATGAGTGTATAACACAGTGTATTTTTTTTTAAACTTGTAAACTTTTTAAGAGAGTAAAATCTGTAAAATGACGGAATAATGTTCACTGGACTACATATCTTGTTACAGTAATTATAGTTGATGTTATTTTTGTGACAGAGGGCAAATGGTATGTTGTTCATGAACCATCGCTTATCCATTGCGTCTCAAGCTTGAACTATTGGGCCATTCCAGTTAATATCTGATAAAGGGGGATGGATGGTCCTTTCTGAGGGGTTTAAAATTTATACATCTTAGGGGTGAAATTTTGGGTTTTTTCATCTGACAGGTACACTTATACGCAAAAATTTCTGAGGGTCTTGCAGCAGTAAATAATTAAAAATAATTATATCTTAGGGGTTTCAAAAAATACATGTTTTAGATCTTAGGGGTGCTTTGGAATGTAGACAGTTTCGTATCATGCATTATCTGGTATTGTATTAAAAATTCTGATGGGTACAATCCTTGCAGTAAAAAATTCTGATAGGTCAATTTTCCCCATGAAAGCCCATCCACCCAATATGAACAGAAACTCTACATCTGATAGGTCTTAATTTATAGATCTGATAGGTAGTTTTTCATGATGTTTTTTTCTGATAGGTATGAAAAAAAATCTCCTCATCCATCCCCACCTGTCAGAAATTAACTGGAATGGCCCATTGTGTTGTTGATCTTTTAAAATTGAAGTCTTTTCTTAAGGATGTACACCTCTGAGGAGCCAAACATTTCTAGAATTAAACACTTTTTCTTAACCGGTTTTTTGGGTTTATAAAACTGTAAAAAAAATATTTTTGAAGAAAAAAATCATATTGTGGTGCACTTTATGTTTTTGCGACGGGCCTTTAAAAATAGCAAATTTTGATGATTTTCCTATTTTTCATAAATTTTTACCTATTTTGGGGTTATTATCAAGAAAACAAGTTCCACAATTAAACTTTTGTTCATACTTTCAATAAAGATCAAGTTGACCAATCTGAATAAATTTAATAGGTAAGTGTTTATATAGGAAAGTTTTATAATATTTTAATGGTTTTTTTTGTGTCAATTTTACCATGCTGTCAATTTTGTCAATTTGTGATTTTTTTCTCCGTTTTAAGAACAAAATGCATATTATTTAAATTTTTTTGTTATAAATGATTGAAAACATACCTATCTAAGAAATTTGAAAAGACAACAATTATAAGGGATGTACATGATTTTTGTAAAATCAATTGTTGTACCCCTCACCCATTTTGTCAAAATTTAAGCTAAACAGAATAACTTGATTTGTCATAAAATTTGAAAACTGGATTACACTAAAACTATTCATAGTAAGTAAACAATTTTTTCACAGATTTGTGTTTGATTATGACTATTATGATTATTTGAAATATTCATTGATATTTTGCACTTGTATCACATGTTTTGAAAATAATTCCAGAACGAGATTCCAACGAGACTGAAATGTCAAAAGTATACATCCTTACTAAGAAGTTAATGTAATTAAGTTTAAATAATTATGTAATGGTACATTACTAAATCAAACTTCGCAGTTCATTGTTTAGAGAAAAACAAAACATAACATAACGCGTCCGTCTTTAAATTATTATACATCTGAATATTATTCAACTTCTACTACACAATTGTATATTTTGTATAAATAAAGGAACAAGCCCTGTGTTTCGGTTTTACCGATGTGTATCATATGTTCGCTTATATTTATCTATAGACATCTGAAATACAACCAATTGGTAGCCGAGATGTTTCATTGATCATTTTGGTGTGTTGATGTCAGTCTTACATAACATATGTCAAGGAAGGGCTCGGTTCTTAAACATATACAAATTACAAAAGTATAAGTTTCAAAACTAATTCCAATTGTTAATAGAAATCTGTAAATTAGCCAAAAATAACTTAATGAAGTTAGGCACACAGATTTCAGATGCGTTGAATCTAAAAAAACAAAACCCACGGTAAATGAATAGGCTGACGCCACGGCAAATGTTCATGTTGTTTAAAGAGTTATAATTAGTGGTATTTTAAATTTCAGTTCTTACTTTTCTTTATTTTCAAACTTTATATACTTTATCCATTCGTTTGATTTGTTTGAGCTTTTGATTTTGCCATTTGAGTACGGAATTTCCGTTTTAAATGTTAATACTTGATGGATTATATGTGTTTTGCAAATGTCAATTAAAAACTGCTGAACCGGTTTTCATTGAAAAAGTTAAAGGTATAAATATTTTATATTCCATTAGGTTGTTTTCGTGTGCTACATATCTTATTATCTACGGTAACTTTTAAATGTTCTTAATAGCAAAAAAACATATGTAAGTCATGATTTTGAAATGATAAATTTAAGTCGCATTTTCATTGTGGCATACTTGCCTCATTTAAGTCTGCAAAATAGTATTATAACTGGCTTTATGGTTTAGTTGTCTTCATACTTTATTTCTATATACATTCGTTTTTAGTGACGGCATAGAGAACATTCAAGGGGCTCTGACTTAATAATTAAGCAGCTGTTTCTTATCTTTTTTTTTCATTTTTACATATCTCAAAAGGTTCGTTCAGTAACTATTCCAATAGTAAGACACTATTTCACTTAACTAAGTATGACGTTATAAAGATCATGTAAGATCAGAAGCGGACACCATTTGAAATTAAATTGAGAATGGAAACGGGGAATGTGTAATAAAAGACATCAACCTGACCAAAGAAACAAAAAACATCTCAACGCCACCAATAGGTCTTCAACACAGCGAAAATGCGGGCTTCAGCTGGATCCTAAACAAAAATATATACTAGTTTAGCGAAAATGACTGTCGCATTTAATGTAGAAACATATATACGAACCAAAATTTAAAAAGCATACCAGCCAATGAAGCATAAACTAACATACAGCAATACGCACAGAAAAACCCAGTTTAATAGAATCCCAATCCGTTGTTAGAATAGGTAACATAAAAAAACTAAGCAACATGACCAACATAAATTAACAAAGGACTACTAGCAGTTACTGACATGCTAGCTTCAACTGACTTGCAAAAAAGAAACAAACCGTTTGTTTACTTAGAAACACAATTACAAAATTGTGAAATATTTTTAATTTATTTAAAACAAAACTTACTGTCTGAAGTCTAATATCTCTTTAAGTGTGGTACACATCAATTTTGTCAGTGAATATTATATCCCAAACATGTCAAATATAAAACTACATTATTCTCTTTTTTCGCCATTTTGAATTTTGAAAGCCCACACACTTTACCTGTGGAAATTAAGATCACATGATCGAGAAAGAGACTATAAGTGATGTCAACAACTCAATAAATACCCATATCAATTACCAATTGTAAACCTAAATTGTATTTTTTTTTGTTGAAGTGTGTTATAAGGATACAAAAGAACACAGACGACTCCTTTTAAACATTGACTAACACAAACATAAATGTAAATGATCAATAGAATTATAACTTTTCCTTTTAATGAAATTAACAAACATCTACCCATCTATATAATGGAGAAAAAATTATTATACATTAAGCTGAAGGGATGATATTATTAGTTACATAGGGTGATAGTGACCTAATACGGTATAAATGGGGTCAGTAAATTCCGTATAGGGTGAGAGCGAAGCTCGAATCCCCATATGGAATTTACTGACCCCATATATACCGTATTACGTCACTAGCACACTATGTAACGATTTTATCTTACCGACTATCTGAACGTGTAAAATTTAGACTAGTGACCTATCAAAATGAGAAAGTTTTCAATACAGTTAGCATTAACATGATTAATAAGAAACTACTTCCTTTGATCCTACAAAAACAGATGCCAACAATGACAACTTGTTCGATTTAAATGTGTTTTATGAATTTATTTCACTTTATCATCACATTCTTCGTCTGTTGAAACCATTAAGATTTTTTCTCAGTACTGTTTTATTTTTCTAAAGGGACGTAACACCACTACTAACCGTGTATGAAATAAGCCCCGCCTCCTTATTACCTTATATGGAATATAAAGGGACGCAACTCCACTACTAACCGTGCATGAAATAAGCCCCGCCTCCCAACTAACCTTATTTTAAATATACACAGTTTCCACGGGGACGCTTTTAACCAATCATATTCCTAGAAATGTATAGGAGGTAAGATAAGGGACAAAAGCAATCGAAACCAAGGAATAAACAAAGACTCATAAAACCAAAAGACATTTACATAAACAGTTACAAATAGTAAATAAGATACAACACGAACTCCACTAAAAACCGAAAGTGAAATCAGGTGCTACGGAAGGTAAAACATTTCCTGCACCTTACACGGCACCCGTCGTGTTATTTCTTTTTTCAGTTCGGTAACGATGGGAGGTTATTATGACTGAGAAAGAATATCCGATATGACTTTTGACACACTTTTGTCATAAGGGCCAATCAGCTCATTATGACGACCATATACTTTCTTGAGTGATGATCTTAATTTGATTGATTCATAGCCCTGTCTTAGCAACTTAGAATGTTCTTGTGACAAAAATGCAGTCTTTTCAAAATGTTACAGCGAATCATTACTCAAAAACAACTAGCCTTTGTTTTGTTATTCAATGGAGTGGTTTGTAATATATTCTAATTTCTTTTATAAATAACAAACATGAATGTCTGATTAGGTACAAAAGGATTGTTAGAATTAACGGGGTTTTAATTTTGATATTTTGTTACGAATCATGACATATGACAAACTTTGATTTGTTAGAAGAAGCAATACACTGAAGGGCCAGTAAAATCGTGTGATTGTCGTTTGTTTAACGTTACGTTTGAAAGATATTAAAAACAGTTTTTAAGATATATAAAACTAAGAATGACAATGTTTATTATACTTCATATACTTGCATGAAAGTGCTTGATCCAGAATTAAATATGACAAAAATGGATGATTTATTTTGTTCATTATAAGTTATTGGCTAGGAAGAACAACGTCCACTGTGCAATAGCATCACGAAGTCAGCAGTATAGTGAATGTTCTTTTATATAACTTTTATTTATTACTACATACTCCGCATTTGAACTAAACAAAAAATATACTTTGTGATTCCTATGGACAAACACCAATAATTATTATTATATTTGTATGCACCATATAAGGTGAAATATTTAAATAGCTGTGTGTATTTTAAATAAAATTTTAAACAGGATACCTTATATTTTTTTTCAATAGAAAACTAGCAGACCATGCAATGATATTTGAATTAAAGTTTGATATAGATTAGAAATGTAATTTAGGTAATAAATTTTAAATTCAAAAACCAATGATTTAAACATCGTCTAGATCTTAAAGTATTTTTTTACAACAAAGGAAACATTGGAATTAAAACATACTGAAAATAATCAAATCAAACGAGTAATGACCTCACAGGTTGATAACATAAGTAGTAGTGTAAAATAATTGTTTTTTTTTTTAAATTTGTTTAAAACTATGACATATGTCTGCCAGACGTATGAATTTATATAAAATATTAAAGGGGCACTAGCTGTCAAATTCATGTTCAACGATTCGACTCAAACAATCATATTAGATTTATAACAGTGTGAAACATTTATCCAAATTATAAAATTTAAAACAAACAATTTGCAGTGCATAAGCTCGATAATGTGTAGATTCGTTACGTGTGTATTTTAGTATAGACGCCATCTAATTAACTATTAACCCCGAAAACAACCGACGGTCACATAAACATCAATATACATAGATATGTGGACCTTGTGCAAATTAATTTTTCTATGTATGTTCGATTTCAATTTTGAGGTTAAGAAAAGTTAATTTTCGATTTTGCCTGTAAAACAAAACAAAGACTTTTTTTGTAAATCAAATCAGTCGATAAAAGTGATTTACCTTTGTTTCATTTTCACTGTAGACATTCTTTTAATAACCTAAAACGCATTAATCATGCATAATCCATCTCTAGCTAAGGGGTTAAATTGAAGTTCACAGGAATACGGATTCAATGAGGTTCAATTATTCACTCGCAAGTGCAAAATTCATCCTCGGTGTTTCTTGGCTTATTTTGACAAAATTGAACAGAACTCATAACAGCGAATTAGTGTTTCACTTTTTTACTTTCATTAATAAACATGAACATTTAAATGTTTATGTATCTCGCAACTAGTGCCTTTTTAGAATCACATGTACACGAACATATATTTGTGAATTACATAGTATCCGATCATATTGTTATATGCATTTAATTTTCAACTAAAAATATAATGCAATTTAAAAAAAAAATGCATTCTACTGATATAAATAATATGTGTATCCATGATACCACCGCACACCCTTTTCCAAGGAACATGTGCACCCCTTTAGGTGACACAATCATCAATACACTCTTTAAAAGACTTGATTAATCAATTTTAAAGTTCATATTATAATCGGTTTAGTCGTTTTCATTTGTGCAAATCAATAAAAAGGTAAAGTCGAGTGTGATGTTTATGCACAGGTCATCGTTAAATATTGTGTATGGGTGTGGTTTAAAGGCAATTGGAAAATCTGGTTCCCGGTATTTGTATTCCGTAATCACGATGCCAAGTTTTACAGAAGGAACTAACATTTAACATCGTTTGAAAACAGGGGGAGAAGACGTGGAAGAACTAAATAAGATCATCATGCTTAATTAACCCAGATAAAAATGAATAAATCGTATAGTTTCACGTTAAAGTGCTGCTGATTGTTTACTTATGATAACTGCATGAAATATACGGTCAGAAATTAACGCAATTATCAATATATAACTGCAGAAATAGAGGATGAAGATACGAGCTATCCTTAAGGGATAAGAATCCAGTAAAGATCCACCACATTAAACTCCTTTTCTATAACCTGAAAAAAAAACATGTATCATACATGAACACTTAACTGTCGATTTAAACTCATTTGCGAAAAGCAAATGTATTTCAAAATGACCTAGAAGGATTGTCAATAGATGATATATACATTTAATATGTGGACCAGGTATGACGAACAAAACTGGTTTAAAATACACATTCAAGATACTACCATTTACCATAGTATAAACAAAATCTTATCTTTATAACAAAATGCGCATTGAACTGTGATCTCATCATTGAGTCGATTTGAAGAATAGTATTGATCTTTAAGTACACGTATTGTATTTCTTGAAGTAGGTATATGTCTTTCATGCACAAAGAAAATATATCGTGTTCTGTCGTGGTCACTCTTATCAAAATCATAACGATCTCAAATTCTGGAAGATGATCACGGATTACACAAATGATTTACAATGTTAAACAAATGATAATATGATAATACGAAAACAAGTTTGAAGACAAAATAATGAATTTAGAAAAAATAACAAATAGATCTTTTGATATAATCTCATTTTTTTTTAAACCTTATTGTTTTAAAAGTTTATAACATTGCATTACACATACAGATATTTGTTGTGGAAGCATTATTACAAATGCAGAATTTCAACTATCATTTACGGTTTATATATAGCATTGTACATTTTTCATTTTATAGATTTTATCCAAGTTGATACAACAGCTGACCCAACAGAATTATGGGGAAGACCAACTACAGTGTTACGGTCACAAATCATAAATTGAATGACAGAAACGATGCGTCAGTGTCTCAATACCCTAGAACATGCCGCGTAGTCTGAGATCTTAAGATATAAAAATAACATTGAAAAAATTGGAATAAGATTGATAAAACATAGAATGACAATGTAAACAAAACATTATATGCTTACCTGAAACTACTTTATCCAGAATCAAATGAGACTTAGATGATGAAATGCATGCTTAATGATGTCCATTATAATTCCATCAGATATTTATCATTGAAGTGAAATGTTATTTTCATATAATTTCTCTTTTAACAAAACGGATTTTGATTGTTAAACTGATAAGTGATATTTTGTGATTCATGAAGTAAAACCCCAATATTAATGATTGAAGTCTGTGCCTTACATTGCAATACCTGGTTGTTCTTTAAATAAATTTTAAACATGATACCTGATATTGTTCAATAAAAAACTCACAGACCATGCAAATTGTATGTAAACTAAAGTTTAAAGTTTGGTATTTAACATTGACCTGAATTAGAATTGTAATTTATCATCACGCATTCATCATTTTAGTGAATTGTTATTTGATATAACTTCCATTTTAACACAACAAATTCCGCATCTGAACTTTAAAAAGATATTTTGTGATTCATGCGGACAAACCCAAAACTTATTATTGCATTATGTACCTTACATTACGACTAATTTAAAACATAACTCGTTGTATTTTAAATCAACATTTTAAACAAGATACCTGATATTTTTCAATAGAAAACTTCTAGACCATGCAAATGAACTAAAATTTGAAGTCTAGTATTTGGCATTGACCTAAATTAGAATTGCAAAAAATGTATTTAAAACTCGTCCAGATTTTAAAGTTTAAATGTTTTTTTATGTTGAAGTAAACGAAACTTTTGAATGAATGCATAAGGAACAAAAATATTCATCTATAACAAAAAAAAAAGAGTAATCAACGCTGGAAAGCATAGTATGTTCTAGTTTGAATAAACTATATGAATTTCTATTGGAAAAGTGTTTAAAACTACCTCGAGAAGGTTTTACAGAAGTGGATGTTTGTTTCAAATAGGTCCTAACGTTGGCGAACTGAGTTAAAAGTCGGCTGGCAAACGTTAGTCTGAAGTTAGATAGATAGATAGATAGATAGATAGATAGATAGATAGATAGATAGATAGATAGATAGATATATACTTTATTCTCTAAAAATTAAATACAAGTTTACAGAGAAACATACAATAGAAATACAGATACAGTATTAAGGTACACACATACAGTAAGATATTTTAAAAGTACAAAATTAGGATTGAATACATGTTTAGTAACATGTATAATTGAAGAAACTTGGGTTTTTTGTTATACAACGCCATCACAATGTCAGATGCCATATGTCAGTCGGTACTTTGGCCTGTGATTGTTTACATTTTACACATTGTGACTTCAATAGAGAGTTTTCTCATTGACACCCATACCCCATCTTATTTATATTAAAACAATTAGGGTCACCCAGGATAGACTCAGGAAAACAGTTCTTGGACCTCATTGCTACGTACCTGTGCTGATTCAATATGAATACCGGCTGATTAATGTTTTGGTCTTGTATCATGATTAGATAAACAAAAGACAAACCCGGTTACAGATAAGGTAGTCTGACATAACGACAAACAATAGACATTGCGTTGCTTTAAACCGGTTTCATTTAAATAAAATTTTGTTTTCAACGAATAATAGTGGATGCATTCAAAAACCATCATCGCCTATCATTTATTACATCATCTAAATTGAAAATCATTTAAGATTATCGAAAGGTATCTAAGTGGTTTTTTTTATTAAATATCTCTATGTAGAAAATAAACGATTTTTATTTTATTCAGGAGCAATTCATAAGTGTCATTATTTTATGACACTATTAATCATTTATCAAGTCAGATACAATCACGGGCATTTCAAAAGTTCCTATTTTGTTTATTTTCCATACGTCTAATACTGCCCAATCTATGATATACCTTTTTGACGATATCTGCTATTAAATTTTTAGTATTATTTAGGCAATTCCTCCGAGGTCATACTAATTTTTAAATGTATTTACATCATTAAAAATAGAGATTGTCAAATTTGAAAAACTGAAGTCGAATGTATACTTTTCCCATGAAAGTAAGTAAAGTGGATTTGAAATTGAAGACATTTTCATAATGCCAGTTTATTTTCTCCTTAGAATTAACAAATACACATATAAAACTACTTTCCTACCTAAGGAAATTAACACGTTTCTTTTTAATTGATATTTTCACAGTTTCAGAAAAAAATCTTGAACACACCGATACATGTCTCTGTTAGTAATATATAAATCTTCACAAAACCTTAAGATGCAATTATTCATCTATAACACACATTTTTTAACTTGACATCCATTCAAAACTACTAAACGACGTCGATGTTCGTCATATAATTTTATACAATGATTTTGATGAAGATCTTCACATTATATAGTGAAAAAAAAACTTGTGATTTTTTTTTTTAAAACATCTCTTAGACAAGCAGGTAATTTGTAAAAATATAATACATAAAGCTCACATTACGCTTAAATATGTTTACATTCTCATATATTCAATATGCAGACCATCATCCAGCCTGAATGAACACATTTTGAGGTTCCAGAAATGGACGATTATAAGTAAACCTTGTTGATAATTAAGTACAGTCTAGTAGGTCTTTTTTTCTGACATAATTTTTACAATTAATTTGTGTAATTTTTGTTGATAAATTAGAATAAAATTCCAATTCCTTCATGGAAATTTGACGTTATGTTAATGAGCCTTTTTCTAAGTCTTTGTCAAATAACCGATCTGATTTTCAGCACTTATACGCCAACCCATTTTAAAACTGTGTGGTTTTAGCGTTCCCGGTGAAGGATTATCAAAAAAGGATATTGGTCGCGCTGAATTTATAAAATAAAATTGTTTTTTTTTTAATATTCCTTTTCTGTCAATAAACATAAAATTTGCACTGCATAACCCGATAAATATCCGGTTATTCCATTAACGTTAACTGTACATATTGATTATAAACATTGATCTTACAAACAGTTTCGATATGAACTGACGGGTTAATATATCAAGTTCAATTGAATAATTCTACAAAGAAATTGTTTATGAAGACACACAACTTGTCGACAATGGAAAATTAATCCTATGATTGGGTCAATTAAAAACTAAAAAACATATCTCCTTCCTTTTTTCCATTGAAACTAGAATACATTGGTGCACTTTTGTTCTCTCTTTTTTTATTGGACAATGGACTTCTTTCAAATAGTGTATTTACACCATGAATTGTTCTAAATAATACAGATGTTCTTATCCCAGGCAAAAAACCCTGGACGTATTGGGCACAACAATTTGGAGCTTTTGGTCCTCGGTGCTTTTTTTTTTTGGCTTTAGAAATGTTTTCATCAGAGCGTCACTGGTTAGTCTTGTGTGTCTGCCGTCTGGCGTATAAAATATTTTAAAAATTTTAAACCTGACTCCTGTTATTAGCTATTATTCATGTGTTTCTTTGTTCTATATGTTCTCCCATTTATTAGTAATGTAGTCCTATCATGTAATGTTGTCATTTTAATGATATATTTAATATTGCCATAAAAGAGGGAGGTTTGACATGCCACACAACCAGGTTCAACTCACCATTTTTGTATTAAAATGTCCTGTACCAAGTCAGGACAATGGCCATTGTTTAAGTATAGTTCGCTTCTATGTGTGTTAAATTTTATTTTGTTGTGTTTCTTTTGTGTCGTAGTTCTCCTCTTATATTTGATGTTTCCCTCAGTTTTAGTTTGTAACCCAGATTTTTATTTACTCAATCGATTTATGAATTTCGAACAGCGGTATACTACTGTTGCCTTTATTTATTGTAATCTAACTAAGATATTTTATTGATTAATATACGATTGTAAAGATTTATAATTTTAGTGTGAAAATAAAAAATACATGAGAGTGAAACTGTGATAATTCCAATTCATGTCAATTGATAAATTGACGAAAAGAATAACCTCTGTCAATTATTTCAGTAATTGTTGATTTAATTTGATTTTGTTTTTGGCCCGTTTCATTCAAATAACTCAATTTTTGGTTTTCACGTTCCAATAGATGATTCAGAGACACATTTATAACATTACACCGCGTTGTCACCATAACAATGAATATACATTTCTGAATGTCTCAAAGAGAAAGAATTCGATTGATTAAAAATCAAAATTGTCCAAAATATCGATGAAATTAAAATAGCTTTTGACTGGTTCGCTGACAGATTAAAATGCCGTTTTAGTCAACAAATTTCTAATGTAAAAGAATAAACACAAATGTTGGTATTATGTGCCAGTCATCTGTGTTTAAAGGTATTAGAAAAATACATAACTCTGACTTTGGAGTATACCTCATTTGATTTCTTCGTGTAATTTCAAAGACAACATTTACATATAAATCGTTTTTGCCATATAATGAGGACTTTTAACATTAAGAGTTGTTTTTGCGTCTGAAAAATATAATAGCTATATAAAATTAAAACAGTCAAAATTATCATCAAGAAGAGATCTTCGCATAAGGATTATGACCTAGTTTGTTAATTCATTCTCTCAGAACGAAATAGTTAGAAAGCCAAACAAGTACAGACTTGTAGAGCATTTATGACTCACATTCCCAAAAATGTTCAAATACGGTTACATTGTACGATGTATAACATCTGAACAATATTATTCAATAAATGAAAATATGATCATGTGGGAATCAGAAATCACAACAGGCTCCTTAAACTCTTAATATTTAACTCCAGCTTTGCACTTTCAGATTCACTCTGAATTTTCTCAGCACCTTACATAAACGTGTAGATTATATGGCTGAATTTTGAAAAACATGTTTTTAATGAATGAGTACAATTTTGAGGTTTAAGTAATCGTATTGAATATGCATTTTGTAATAAAAAAAATAAAAAAATGATAGATGTTAAGTATGGCTCCACCTAAGAATCATGCAGAGGGTGATACAGTGATAATTGTCAAATTGACTTTTTTGGGCTTCTTATGTTCTATTTTGATAAGAAAAAGAAAAAAATAACAATTACACATGTGTCGTACATTTGGTTGTTATGGTAACGATGGCACCATAACAACCCTTTAATTTCAGTCCTAAAACCTTAAAAATTTCTGTTTTTCATCACAGATTTTTTTATAAACTGCTAATTAATTTCGATAAAACAAATATATGTTATCATAGTTCCATATTTGTTCTAAAAATTAAAGTTGATAAACAGAAATTGCAACTATGTCAACTCTTGTTTCCATGGCAACCAATTGTTGCAGTTTTTCATTTTCTAATAAGGAGTGAAAATTACGTTTTCCAAATTCTATTTTCTTCCAAGAGCAGGGTCTTATGGATAACCTGTTTGTTTGCATTTGTTCATTGGACCTTTGTCTATAACATATCAAAAATAATCGTTTGTAGCCTCCTTTAGATTTTTCAGAAAAAAAAAGGTTTTTTTGTCTAATTGTTTTTTTTTGCATTTTTTTTTTCTTACAATAAGCTAAATTATTTTCATGTATTTATAGCACAATTCATTTGATTGTGTCTTTTTAGCTTGTATAACACCTAAATATTGAAACAAAGTAAAGAACACAGTTTCTTATTTATCATTATCCTCAAATCAAACTACCAGTTTCAATGGAAACAGTACACACCGACTTTGAGAATTACTTATTTTTGATAAATGTATGCTTTATAATAATAAAATTTTAATCAAGCATTTAATTTTATTTAATTTTTCTCCGTGTAATACATTGTAACATAAAATTCTTCAAAATGTCATGGAGACAAATGGCTAGATTTACAAAATCACTTTAACAATATTTGTTCAAACTATCATTTTCTGTACAAAATCATTGTAAGGAGCAAAAGTATTAAATATTGATGCTATACTTAAATCTTTCAAACAACCCTTTGAAGATATTTGTCCCCCTCCCCCCTCCTCCTGGATGTTAACTCTGACAGTTAAGCAGCTAGCTCTATAATTAATCAATGAAAGCTTTTCAGATATGTTTGTAGTGCAAGAAATTGCCTTTAAATCATTTAAAAGTGAACTTATTCCTAATTTTTTTCAAGAATTCAATGTGAAATTTGGACAAGAAAAAGGAGGTATGAACCCTATCAATATAGAAGAAATGGTTCAAGATAATGCTCAACACTGCTTCTAAAAAGGACAACAAATTGGTTGCTCTATAGGATCAGAATACACATGTATCTCATCAACTAAACATTTTTTAATCCATGACAATGAGACATTTCGGTCAAAGTCAGACAGACATGTACACCTTACAATTGTTCACTTCAGTACACTAAAGTAGTTATATCTTGTTTTGCTTATCTATAATACTAAAATAACGAGGTCCAATTTGTCAGCCGTCATGGGGTAAAAACGACAAATCAAATATTCAACTTTATATATAGTTAATATATGACAATGGTGTTGATTAGAAATTACACCACTCAAGACCCTTTTGTTTCCCACACAATTAATATTGCCAATAATTAAGAAGCTCAGGGTCGAATCTGATACCAATACAAATAATATATTCAGTTTATTACCTTATCTGTACGTCCTGCATCTGACAGGCGCACAACCAAACGATGTATTCAGGATTTTGCGATATACACGGGTTTAAATCACAGGGTTGACACTACTAAATTCAATCATTGTCACATCGTTCCCGATCGTTGTATTTTAATCAGTATGACTTTCTCAGATGACGATACGAAGACTAAAAATCTTGACTTAAGATAAGGCATATAGGTACAGTTTTCAATTTGTTAGCTGGAATGACGTAAAACAGCGAATCAAAGAATTCAACTTTGTTTATAACTTATATACTGTTGATTAAAAGATACTCCATTCCAGACCCTTTTGTTTTCCAAAAAAAATATATATTAACCAATAATTGATAAGTTCCAGGTGGCTGGGTTCAAGCAAAAAAATTTTTAAAGCAGAAAAAACCTTTGCATCTTATAATCATCATGACTTTATCAGATGATAATACTAATACTAAAATAAGGCTTACGTATAGTTATATACCGGTACTCTAATTCAGTCACAGACCCGCGATATCACGGGTGTGCTCTAGTGATAATTGAAATAGTTATCAAAAGTACCAGGATTATAATTTTATACGCCAGACGCGCGTTTCGTCTACATAAGACTCATCAGTGACGCTCAGATCAAAATAGTTAAAAAGCCAAACAAATACAAAGTTGAAGAGCATTGAGGACCAAAAATTTCAAAAAGTTGTGCCAAATACGGCTAAGGTAGTAATATATTCCTTAAAACAAAAGATAAAAACATACCAAAAAAACTAAACTTAACATTGACCAATGAATCATGAAAATGAGGTCAAGAGCAGATCAAACTACCTGGTAAGTATTTTTTTATTGTTTTGTTGAAACATGAAAATGTTGTCAAGGAAAGGGGACATCTGACAGAAGGAAACTTCTTAGCATAAGGTATCTGCATAAAAGGTTTGAAGCATCCATGTCTTCTCCCCTTTAAAATATAAAGCTTTATACAAATAGCTTTTACACTGCTGCAGCCAGATAGTAATCAGTAAATCTTTAAGTCTCCCATATATAGAGCTCTATTTTCACAGGCAATACAAAAATCAGTTAGCATTATTTTCTTTATAATTCTATAAAATTTTTGTTTTTACAGTTAGTCAATCAAGTCTTTCTCTTTAAAGATGCAGACACACACAAGCCAATTCAGTCCCTTCTAAACAAAACACTTGAAGGATTAAGGCAAAATTGTATGGCCCAGTCCTTAATGTCAGATCAAAACTTCTTCAGGCTATAATTCATCCAAAAGGGTAGTATGTCCACTTTCTTATTGATATCTTATAAAATGCTGCTTCCAAGACATTATATGTGACTGTGATAGCTATATGTCTATTATGTAACTCAATATCAAGCATGATGGATATGTAGTTCCTCTAGAAAATCTGCAAAACAGAAATGAAAATATTATATTGCATGCAGTTATGAATAGATTTGATAAATAGTAAATATATTTTTCTACATGTATATTTATCTGATCCAAGTTTAAAAAAAAAATGACTCTTTAAAGTGTTGTTGTAATATGTATTAGTATTTTAAGTTCTGCTAGTTTTAAGTTTTTATTTATTGACAACCCTTTTTACCGGGATACAGTGATTTTCACCGGTTGAGTTCATGAGACTCTATCCAAAGTTACAAGCACTTTGATTCACCTTATACATATATGATATAGAGTTACAAATGCTATATATACATGTATATATTGGTCAAAGTTTCATATCAATGAAATTGAACTTTTTTCAGCCTAGTTGTAATCTAATTACTTTTACATAATGTATGTATAGAAATCAAAAGGATCAGTTCAGTTGAAAAAACGGCTTTAAAAATATGAACAAGAGAACAAAAGTGGCACAATCTACTAACAATGTATCACTTTCTTCATAGTTTAAATTTCTGCACTAGTAACTTTAAATGACACTAGATGACTGGTAGAAGGTACCCTAAAAACAGATTAATAATAATAAATATTCATAAGATTTTTAAATTAAACAAAAAATAAATAAAAAATAGAATATGGACTTTATTATGGCTTTCATTATCACTGAACTAGTATATATATTTGTTAAGGGGCCAGTTAAAGGACACCTCTGGGTGCGGGAATTTCTCAATGCATTGAAGACCTACAGGTGACCTTCTGTCTGTTCTGTCATGTGTCTATGGTCGGGTCGATGTCTCTTTGACACATTCCCCATTTCCATTCTCAATTATAAACTTCATACCTTTTCTCAAAACATATTTTTGTATATATATTAGCTTAACTAGGAATAGGAAAAAAAGTGAAATACAAATGCAATTCCAAGATTCCTAAAAGTGAGTCTGGAAACAGTAATTATAAAGAGTAATATAGAGTCAGTGATGTCCACTGTGATATATAACAAACAAAAATACAGTAAAAAAAATGTATGTATAATTTCAGTTGCTCACTCTGACATATTAAGAATAATATAGTTTCACAATGCAAAGGCTTCATGACATAGTAATCAATATATTGAAGATTTCTGAAAGTTTCATGAAATCTAAGTCCTGGTCTTTCACTGTCTTTGTGGAGTTGCATCCATAAATTCCAAATATGCAACTACATGTAAATGGCAAAAAAATATAACATAAAAGATAACAAGAAAGCACACAAATTACACACTTACATGTACATGTACATTGACTTATAAATCCTTTAAAAGTAGCCTTAAAAATCTGTAATACATATAATTCAGTGCATGTGGTTGTCCTTTGTTTATGTACATGTACTAACTAAATGTTGTACATCATGCACATATATATCTTGTATATATCATACCGGCATTTGTTTTATACATCAGACCGCTTAATAGTTTTCTATTTGGGATGCTTTACATTTGTTATTACTGGGTTATTTAGATCTTACTATTCAGTATGGATTAACTCATTGTTGAAGGATGTATAATGACAGTAACATAGAAAGTTATCATGAAAATAAAGAATGCCTTCATTACTATCGGGTCGGTTCGCCCTAATAACATGTTCACCCTGGGTTCATTCGCCCTACTCAAAAAAATAATATTGAGGGCATTGAACATGTTGAAGTTGAATAAAAATACTTTTATTCTTTAAATTTATGAAAACCATGAAAACTGTAACATAGAAATATTTAAAAGTTGAAGGCTTGTTTTGGATCAATTATTGATCAATGACATAACAAATCAAAGGAAAAATAATAAATTCATTTCGGCTATACAAATATTAGGGTAATTTTTCAACAAAATTTCAACATATTCTGTTCACATAGTAAACATGATAAACAAAGAAACTAGAAAACATTTTGGAAAAAAAAATCAGGGCGAACGTGAATCAGACCGAACGGCAATCATTACAAATCTTCCTATTTGGATATTTCAAATATTTAGGTTCTTTTAATATTAATAAAATTAAAATAAATAATTTAACTAAACATGCTAACTGTCATGACTACATTTCACTGGGACCAGCTACTTGAAAGCTATTGGTCACATACATGTACATAAAATCCAGTAAACACTTGAACAAATACTAAATTGAGTCATTGCCCCTCCTCCTTTCCAAAAAATAAAAATATCCCATTTTATAAATGTACTTTTATTCCATATTTAATGAAAGAAAAGTAATCATGTTGTTAAACCTACCAATATCAACTGGGAGAAGTATTTTGTATTCCTTCAGGCTCCTTTGGCTATGAAAAGGCCTCTGACTGTCTGTATTTTGTCTTCATCCTCATGGTAAGTTTCCATTTGTAACTTTTAATTACCCTGTTGAAACTCTATACCAAGTTTGTAACAGTGTGGTGTTTATACTCTGAGTGAAATATTAGTAGTAAACATACATTCTCTGTGGGATAACACTATAAACAAGTCTGCTTTCTTCAGTTGTTATTATTTTGTACGGAGCGATACTTTTCAGTCCAAAAGCTAATTTCAAATGATATTTTACATCTCTGTGACACAAACTTAGCTTTAGTTGTGTCTGTAGAGTAACATTAGTAAAGACCACAACAAGAATGTCTTTGATGACAGCTGCATATAGTATGATAAACAACATCGTAAATTTGCCTCCACATGTATGAATCCGGGTCCGTTCGCCCTGATTCATGTTCGCCCTAGTACCTGTTCGCCCTGATACCTGTTCGCCCAGGGTCCATTCGCCCTGATTATTATTTTTTTGTAATTGTCGTCTAGTCGCATTATTTTAAGTGTTTCAACAAATTATATTAAAGTTTGTTGAAAAATTGACACAATATTTATATTGCCGCAATCAATTGATCATTTTCCCTTTGATTTGCAGAGTAGAATACTGGAATACAATGTATTTATCTTTATTGATATTTGTTAACAAAATAATTGTAATCAGTCAATCACGAAAGTATGCAGTATAAATAAATGAACTTGTAAATCCGTTTCATAATTTACAGTTCGTACATCATTAGTTTTATTAATTTCAAGTTGAATATTTTATCAAAATAAAACGTTTGTTTTTATTATTAATCCATCAAAAGACAAGTTTCACAATTATCAGAATATTAATATTTTTATAGTAGGGCGAACGGACTCTGGGCGAACGAACTCAGAGCGAACGGACCTAGCGCGAACATGTTATTAGGGCGAACGGTCCTGATACCCACATGTAGTGAGGCAGAACCGGAAGTGATAAATTGTTTACAAGACACGATGCACTGAACAAAAGTCATCAGTAAAAATGATTTATCTATCCAATTTTACGCAATAAACAATGAATCTTTACTAAATTATCAATTTCTCAACACTGTTATTTGCAGTTTTATAAAAAATGCAAAATACATTATGAAATATTTTGTTTTACTTGTTTTGAAGTTCAACCAGAGTTGTCTTTCTTGAAATAGTAAGAAAAAGCGGTGAATTTAAAATGAAAATAACTTTTTAATAATAATAGCCTACAAATATAATTTTTTGATATGTTGTTTGGGAGATTCCATATTTTCTGAAATGCTAAATGGTTTACTACAACTCGCCTGCTCACGGCAGATATATGTTATAGCCTCCATCATATTTCCAATACTTGTATAATTAAGATGCACACAAACAAATAGGCATATTTTCTGTAAATTTTGAATTTTTTTGATACTGAAAAAACAGTTTAAATGTTCTTTTTCATTAATTGATGATGTCCCATTGCAAAAAAGAAAACTTTTGATTTTAATTTAGACCTATATGTACATGTACATGTGCACAAATATCTAAGTTTTAATATAATTAAGAATGAAAACGCGGAATGTGTTAAAATAAAAACAACCAAACCCAGCAGCATAAAACAGCCCATGGCCACCAATTGGTCCTCGATACAGCGTAAAAATAAAGACCTGGAGGTGGGCTTCAGCTGGCCCTCTATCAAAAACATTTACTAGTTCACCAAAAATTCATGTAACTCTGAACATACTAAATGAACCAAATTAAGAAATAGAAACAATACTAACAAAGGCAGTTGCAAGTGTGGCTAATCCCTCAATCTATACAACATGTACAAATAGCCTATGTGAAATATTTACAGTGGCCGATCCAGACGTTTTTGAAAAGCAGTTGGTTTCGTTCACGCATCGTTGTCAATATTGATACGCTATAAAACCAAGTTCAATCTACCGTTTTCTGTATAAGAAAATTGCCGTTTGATTAGGGACTCTTCATTTCTAAATTTCCTCAGAGTTCAGTATTTTTTGCTATTTTACTTTTTCCAACCCCTTTTCCGATGATCTTCAAATAAATAGGGGTTCCAAATTCCGGAAACCTCCTCTTGGGCACGCCATTGTTTCAAACACACAAATATACACACAGTAATCATATTTAATTGCTTGTAATTTATAAAAAAAAATACCGCCATGTTCAGTAATTTACATCGAGGATAGCAGACGGATTAAATTAAAACAGATGATTGACATTATATCTAATTTATCAATTGTATATTATTTTTGTTTTCAAGAACCGGGAAAGAAAGTGACGAAAACATACATAAAGCAGATCTCCAGATTGACAACTTAGAGAGGATACTTAGATTCTAGTGTAATGTCACAGTCAGGAGACCTGAGAAAATTGATTTTACACAACCTGTGAGGACACCATTCTATTCAATTGAGAATCAACATGGAGCTCTCTGTCAACGTGACACCCTGCTGGTAATCTGAAATGAAATAATTGAATCCACTATGAGCAGTCAAGCTCGATATTTCGAGTCTATGACATACAGGTAAATATTACAGTGATAAGCATTGTGTTAACTAGGGTATACAACAGCATCAAAATAAAAAATAAAAAGTATGCCTAAAATCAGAGGAGGAGA
Organism: Mytilus edulis; assembly: GCF_963676685.1. Taxonomy (NCBI): domain Eukaryota; kingdom Metazoa; phylum Mollusca; class Bivalvia; order Mytilida; family Mytilidae; genus Mytilus; species Mytilus edulis. The sequence continues at coordinate 5,791,520 of NC_092356.1, forward strand.
GTGGAAGTTATAATTTAAAGATACTGCATTATTTAATTTTCAAATAAAAAAAAAGATTTCCATTACCCAGACAATCCATAAGATTCTTACGTTTGTAGCTCATTATAAAAGGGTTTATGAAAAACAACAGCAGTCCCACAAGGGCATGATTAGGGAGGCAGATAAATACAAACAATGTACAAATGAAAGTTTTTTTTAAGGATTGTTACGGAGAAAAAAAAGAATGAAATTAAATGAAGCCTCTTTTTATTTAAGTTTTCTATTTTTGCATAATTTTTATGTATAAAATTGGTATTTTACACAATTTTTTGCTCAATACGTTAAAAATTTAAAAAAAATACTGTAATAATAAAAAAAAATTTCTTGCAGGACAATACTGAACGATTATTTTGAGAAAGATAAAGACATGTTATGGACGATGGCTCCCAAGCCGACCATGTCATAAAATATGTAGAATTTATATTTTCCTCTTGATGTGAATTGTGTAGAACGTTAAGACTGGATACAAAATTATAAATACATGTATGTAATCAATAAAGCAGAACCGGTAAGTATTTATAAATAAATAAAAAATGACGGAAATCAGACACAAGCTTTTATGGATATTAATTTTCATGCATTGAGAACAAAAATGTGATTTTTGTGGATATTTTTTTTTTATGCTGTTAACTATTTGTCACTATACAGCCTTCAACAATTAGCCAAATTCATACCAATTGTTTAGCAATTAAAAGCCTTGCATGAGTAATCATATCCAGAAATCAACGCCACTTTGCTAATTTGAATATTATACTAATGATATCGGATACGGGTCACGGAAATTATATTGAAATGATAGGGATTTTTGAAAAAAAATGTCTATTTTAACTTTAATTTAAGTGAAAGACAGGTTGCCTGGGCAGAAAATAAATATACACAACAATATACACCATTTATACGAAACATAATGACTGTCGTTGCAAAAATCAAGGTTCCTAAGCTATTTTGAAAATCGAAGGGAGAGGCTTTTAACATTGCAGTATAAAATACAGGCTAAAATAGCTGAAACGTCAAATTTGCAAACTTCGTGTTGAAAATTGGCTAACAAGGTCATTAGAAAAACAAGTTGCCGGGGTGAAACTTGAAACTTGGATGTCCAAAGAATAAGCAAGTCCAAACCTTGTATGTGTAGTCGTTGAACTCTAGGTTCACACGTAAAGTTAAAATGCCAATAATTTAAGAAGAAAAAACTCACGAAAACACGAAAAATTCACTTAATTCGCGTTCATTGTTTTGATTTGACCGCCTGACAACTTGACGGAAGTATCAGAGTGATTATAAACAAGGACTCTGTGACGGACAACTTATTATATCCGTGTTTTAAAGATTTTAACTATATCAAGCCAGTCTAGTTCAAACTATAATCACGTGGTGCAATTCTCATTTACATATTATGAATATTAAATAGCAAAAGCACTGCTAATTTCTGGCTATGTTGTGAAACAATTTAAACAAAAAAATAAAGTAACTGCCTGACTGATACTAAAACATTAAAAAAATAAAATATAGCAGAGAAAAAAACACAGAAATACTGGCAACTGACTTGGTACAGATTGACAATAGTTGAAAACCAATATGGCGATTGATATTTATATAAATGTGTCGTGGACCTTAACCCTTTTGTTGTCTGGGAGACTATAAGGTTGAAGTCACGCTTTATATCAAAAAAATGTATTCTACTGCCCTTTACAAAACCACATGGATGCAGACGACACTAATTGTAAGCTGCCTACACGCAAAGGAAATTATGTTCTACATTTCCGGCAGCGAGTTATACAACATTTGTGTGACAGGATTGTTTCCCTTAGTACGGGTAGTAGATACTAATCCAGCCGTAAGCTGCTGAACTTTTTCAGTTAGAGCGCTGACTTTCTTACACGGAGTTAGAATCTTAGAGGACTTTTACTATTTTTAATTAGAATCATGCTCTCCAGATACAGATGTAAAGTAAAAACTAGACATATTTTATCTCTATATTAATTGTAGAGTATCTTTTTCAATTTTACTAGTGTTTTGACGCTGCTGGAGTTTTGAGACTTGGAATAGATCTGATCGTGCAGCAGAGCATGACAGCTAATAGAATAGGCATCGATTGGCTCAGACGTCACGTGAAATCTCGTGGTTATCGAGTACACGAAGTTCACTTTCATGGTGATCTGAATCCAGTACATATAGGTTGTACAAACAGGCAGTAGTTCTAGAGGGGGAAAAATCTGAGTATGTTGCAGTTGAGTCAGGGGTTCCACAGGGGTCAGTTCTTGGACCAAGTCTCTTCTTGTACTATATTAATGACATTCCATCTGGTCTAACATCTACAGTACGTTTATTTGCAGACGACACAATAGTTTATTTGGCAATAAAATCAAACTCCGATGCATTAACATTACAAAAAGATCTAAACAAACTTGCATCGTGGGAAACTACTTGGAAAATGGCATTCCACCCAGATAAGTGTAATGTAATTTCAGTCACCAGAAATACAAAACCAATCACATTTGACTACACATTACACAATCATTCATTAGAACATGTAACAACAGCAAAATATCTGGGGGTCACCATCAGTTCCAACCTTAAATGGGATGTGCATATTAACAACGTATGCAAGAAAGCTAATAGCACACTAGGCTTTCTAAGGAGGAACCTGAACATAAGTTCAACATCCATAAAAGAGCAAGCATATAAGTCCCTAGTAAGACCATCACTAGAGTATGCTTGCTCTGTTTGGGATCCATACTTACAACAAGACATAGATAGCATTGAAAAAGTTCAAAGGAGGGCTGCCCGTTTTGTTACCAACAAATACAGAAACACCTCAAGCGTTGGTAACATGTTACAACATCTTGAATGGCGCAGTCTCTCTGACAGAAGAAAAGACTCCAGATTGGTAATGCTTTACAAAATTGAACACGAAAAGGTTGCAATTCCTAAAAATAATAAATTAATTCCTCAAAAAAGACAAACAAGACATTCTAATTCGAACAGCTTCCAAATTCCATCCTGCAAAACACAGTACAGAAAAGAATCATATTTTCCAAGAACTATTACCGACTGGAACAAACTACCAGATAACATTGTAAATTGCACTTCAGTAGACTCTTTCAAATCTTCAATCTCAAAGCATCAATATTAATTACAACATCTTACTTTATTATACAAAACATTTTATATTTTTAATTTTTCGTATTTTAAAAAAAAAACTTGTACATTTTTTCAATCTATGTCTTGTTGTAAGTTTCCTCCTGTGACATAATCTTCAATTTGTTGAAGGCGGTCACTATATGGTAGAAGTAGAAGTACATATTGAAATTGATTTTATATATTTTGTTCCATAACCTGCTGATAGGTGGTTTTTAATTTTTCGCTGAAGAAAATCCATTCCTTTTATTTGAACATGCAAGTTTATCGCATAAGCTGTGTTTTAGAAGTCACCATTTTGTGTTTTCTCTGTAAAAATATAGATAAAAGAATATGTTCCAGTGTGGGAGTATGAGACAGCATCCCAAAGACAACATAAACAAATGACAAAATGTGTGCAACATACAGCTTTCAACATTAGATGGTCAGAGACCACAATTGTCGTCCCTTGATGTTCGTTGTCCACGAATATAGTCCCTAGTGTTGACAGTGGGTTAAATGCCATGAATTTGTATACCCCTTCCAAATTTATTTCTCCGTGTTTAATGCCTCAAATTGCAAGTAGGAGGGGTGAAATTAAACTAAAAAAAATGGGTCCAGAATTTTAAAGGAAAGTAGTGATTTGGTTCAGCTGAAAAAGGTTAAAAATTACCACTTCGGAAGCTGTCACAAGATTTCATGACGCCCTAAACATATAATTGTCCATATTTTAAGTTAGAGCCAATGAAGTTGTCTATACTTTCGATATAATTTGTCCCAAAAGTAGTACAACGCACTGTTAAACTTTCATTAAGAAAGCGCAGGTGGGATTTTTTTAATTGTCAGTCATGTTCTAAAAGAAATGCGCTACGAAAGAATTGTGGTCTCGGACCAGATATGAGCTGTATCGGATAGAAATCAACCTTATACAAGAGCATGCATATTGATATATCTATAAGACTTTGATTGATTTTGGAACAATTTAGTTGATTTTGGAACTATCAAATACACAACAAGAGATGCATTTTGTAGAGGCCTTATAACAGTTACATTTTCAACCCTAGATAGGTTATCAGATGTTTTGATACTGATCAGAAAATATCAAAATACAAATCTCAAAAAAAAAGAGAAAAACATGAATAGAAGTCATAAGGCAGTCACGATGACAGACATATATGGCGGGTTTACCCCAGTTTTAGTAGTCTCAACCTTCCTTTTTTCTATCTTGATCAGTGGACAATGGTGGATGGACAATTTAAGTAGATAAAAGAACTATTATTACAATGTCCAAATTATTGACAAACCCAACTTGTTTATTAATTACTTTAAGGAGTTAGTGCCCTTGATTTACAATTGTTTGTGTTTTTGGCTATAAGCATGAGGAAACAATTTTAGATAAAAAATTTATGGGCATTATGGTTTCTGGTCTGTACGTCAGTTCGTCCGTCCGTCTATCCCGCTTCTGGTTAAAGTTTTTGGTTCAGGTTAAAGTTTTTGGTCGAGGTAGTTTCTGATGAAGTTGAAGTGCAATCAATTTGAAACTTATCACACATGTTCCCTATGGTATGATCTTTCTAATGTTAATGTCAAATTAGAGATGTTTCCCCCATTTTCACAGTCCACTGAACTTGAAAATTAAAGTGCGGATGGGACATCCCTGTATTTGGGACACATTCTTGTTTAGTTATAGTTTTTTATTGAAAAGTGTAGTTGACAAATAGGACTTAAAAACTGAAGTAATTACGGTACCGATTCATGCATTTATGACTACTGTCATAATAATTATTGTAAAGTATAAGTAACAGTTGAGTATGAGAGGTACATGTATCAAATTGAAAAAATTTTGGTCGTATATTGGTATCACGTTGGCGTCGTCATTGTCCGTCGTCGTCGTCCGTTGTCGTCGTCCGAAGACATTTGGTTTTCGCAATCTAACTTTATTAAAAGTAAATATAAATCTATGAAATTTTAACATAAGGTCTATGACCACAAAAGGAAGGTTGGGATTGATTTGGGAGTTTAAGTCAAAACAGTTTAGGAATTAGGAGCCACAAAACAGGTCCCAAAATAAGCATTTTTCATGGTTTTTGCACAATAACTTTAGTATCAGTTAAGGTAGATGGGGTGTCTAAATTACAATCCATAGAATTTTTTAATGATTTGCCAAAATGTAGTTTATATCCTGCTTGTTTAAAAACATGTATAAAAATAATGGGTCACGGGACTTATTTTGATACTACTGGCTGTGCATATTTGATCATATTTGTCAGATTTTGTATAGAATATGCATGGAAAACCCAATTTCCCCCCATAAAACGAAAAGTACACCATAGAATTTTGAGATAAAATATGAGAAGATAGCCCCAATATTATTCTTACAGATAAGAAAAAAAATCGGGGGTCACCGGACTCGTTTTCTTGCTACATAATACAATGGGTAAATTCCTAACACATTCTATTGTAAAAGTAACACTATTTGAATTATCTGCCCTTATATTTGATTTGCCTCTCCTTATTTGGCAAAGTTGTAGAAAGTTGAATCAAACAAAAGCATTCATTTTTTTTGTAAAATACAACCATAAATATGATAAAACAAGGCATTTTTTATATTATAATGAAAATTCTTACACATCAATTACCTGCTACTCTCAAAATTTGCACTTTTTATCAAAGATCTAGATCTTGTTTTCAGGTATTTCAAAATCCAAGATGTATGAAGACACCCTATCTACCTAAGTAGATATCTATGAAATTTTAACACAAGGTTTATGACCACAAAAGGAAGGTTTGGATTGATTTTGGGAGTTTTGGTCCCAACAAATTAGGAGCCAAAAGGGTCCAAATTAAACTTTGTTTGATTTCATCAAAAATCGAACTATTGGGGTTCTTTGATAAACCGAATCTAACCATGTACTTTTATTCTTAATTTTTGGTCCCGTTTTCAAATTGGTCTACATTAACATGATTAAGGTCCAAAGGGTCCAAACTTAAACTTAGTTTGATCTTAACAAAAATTGAATTCTTGGGGTTCTTTGATATAATGAATCTAACCATGTATTTAGATTTTGGATATTGGAATACCACAAAGGGATGGCAAGAATTGTCTTTGGGAGTTATGACTCAAACCGTTAAGGAATAAGGTGCAAACTAAGGGCGAAAAAGGGTTTCCAGGTTAATGGACAATTACTTAAGTACAAAGCATAATTTAAAAGCAGTGTAAGGTTGGCAATTGGAACTCATTTTAACAGCTCACCTAGCTTCTCTTAAATTATGTATATTGGGAATTTGCCAAAAACTTTGTTATTAATAAATTCAATTGGAAATTTGCCAAAAACTTTAGTTTAATGAACTTCATTGGAAATTTGCCAATATAAAATGTTGCATTGGAGTTATCTTTCTTTGTCCAGAATAGTAGTCAAATCAACTTAAATAATGACTGTAAGACATTTTATATTTTATGATGTATTTAAATGAGTAGTTATTGTTGAAAACTCCATTATAAATTTGAATTGAGATCATTTTTGGAATAAGGGAAAGGGGGAGGTGAAAAAAATGGGGTGGGGTTCAATTTTTCTTATTTCATATTTCAGAAATGAAAAAGAAAATTTCTTCAAATATCAAAGGATTAATATTCAACAGCATAGTGAATTGCTCAAAAGCAAAAAAGAAACATTTTAAAGTTCATAAGACCACATTCATTCTGTGTCAGAAACCTATGCTGTGTCAACTATTTAATCACAATCCAAATTCAGAGCTGTATCCAGTTTGAATGTTGTGCCATACTATCCCCAACCGTTCAGGGTTCGACCTACGCGGTCGTTTAAAGCTGCGCCCTGCGAGGCATCTGGTTAGACTATCTGATAAACTTTACAGTAAACTAAAAATTATGATACCACAAACAGATGATAAAACGGCATTCACCCGGAGTCCCATGTATGATGTTATTGAACTTGTCCTAAATAAAATATATTAAGTCTCATTAAATATTTCATAGGTGATTGATTCAGGATAAACGTCATTAAAGTCTATAAGTTTGTTACTTTATTTTTATTTTCAAAATTGAATAGACGCATCACTGGTCCAATTAGTACCACCTACCAATGACAGGAAAGGGATCCTCGTCAACCCTCCAGATCAACCAATCACAAAGGAAGATAAAGAAAGAATATTCACAGGTTCATCTTGGGAAGTGAGTATCTATACATATGTTATGATCATTTCTTATAACCTGCCACACAAAGAACAAATCAGTGCTCGCCAACCCTCAAGATCGACAAATCACAAAGGGAGATAAAGACAGAATATTCATAGGTTCATCTTGAGAAGTGCATGAGTATCTATATATCTGTTATGATCATTTCGTATTACCTGTCACACAAAGTTCCAATCAGATCTATAGTAATGAAAATTTGTATGGGTTCTGCAAAACCCAGTGTCTCGTCTAATCTTTCTGTTAATCGCAGGCTCAACAAAAATGAGGAAATAAATCAATAAAATAGTCCTGTTGATACTATCCTTTGATTGTAAGAAGCTTCTGTCCAAGTTTGGGAAAAATCCAGGATAGTTTATGAATCTAATAAATGTTTAAAAAATTTAACTGCAAACTGAATGTAATGTTAACTGGAAGAAAACAAAATTTCCTTCTAGATACTAGCTTTTGATCATAAACAAGCCTCCGTCCAAGTTTGGTACAAATCGAAAATAGTATTAGAAAGTTATTAAAATTTTAAAAAGTTTTACCCCAGAGTGAATGTGTTGTTTCCTGGCAGAAAATCTAAGTCCATTTAAAAGTAAAAAACGGAAAAAATAGATTTTTTTTTTAATTTACTTCTAGATACTATATTATGATCATAAACAAGTTTCGGTCCAAGTTTGGTAGAAATCCAGGATAGTTTAGGAAGTTATTAAAATTTCAAAAACTTTAACCACAGAGTGAATATGTGTGGACGCCGCTGCCAACGACGAAGACGGAGTGTAGGATCGCTTACTACAGTCGAAGCCCGACAAAAATTAAAGATGTGTAGTGTTGATCATTGCTAATGGGATGAATAACCTGTGACCAAAGGATGTGGATGTTAAATTTATTTGAATTTCAAGATATCTCATTTATCCTCCATACGGTGTATATATCTCCGAATTGATACGATGTTCCCAGGCTTGAATTTCTGTCATGATTTCCTTGGTAGAGGGTTGCTACTCTCAAGGAAGCTATTAATGTAAGAGTTCCAACTAGTGAAGTTGAAATCATTCCTTTCAAATTGATAAGTTAAGCGCTATAAAACCAGGTTTAATTCACCATTTTCTACATTTGAAAATGACTGTACCAGGTCAAGATTATGCATTTCTTGACCATTCGTTTTTTATGTGTTTTTGTCATTTGATTTTGCCATGTGATTAGGGACTTTCCGATTTGATTTTCCTCTGAGTTCATTATGTTTGTGATTTTACTTTTTTTGTAAATTTTACGAATGCCATCAAAGTTGGTTGACAGTTATTGAATATCCGTTTCACAGATGATATCGGATATATTCCTTATGTCATATAACTAAAAATCATGTTCCCTTTTCATGAATAAGACCTACCGAATAAGATTGTTTACCGTGTTTGTTATAAGATGAGCAACACAACGCATACCATATGTGGAGCAGCATCTGAGATAACTCCTAGTTTTTAATGGTGTTGGTGTTGCTAAGTCTTTAGTTTTATATGTTGTGTCTTGTGTAGTTTGTCTGTATGTTTGTCTTTTTTTCTTTTTTAGCGATGGCGTTGTCAGTTTGTTTTCGATCTATGAGTTGGTATCTTTCGCCACTCTTTTTTAACATACATGTTTTATATCTTAGATAATTTTATTTTTAAAAGATATCTGATATTGTTTATGAGATGTCCTCTAAAGTCTATAAGATATATGATATAGTGTATAAGAAATATTGTATAGCATTTACAGTTTATAAGATATCTCATATAGCGTTTACAGTTGATAAGTTATCTCATTTAGCGCGTACAGTTTAAAAGATATTTCATATAGCGCGTATAGTTTATAAGATATCTGTATAGCGTGTATAGTTTATAAGATATATCATATAGTTTCTAAGATATTGTAACAATTTTAGTTTTGATAGTTTAAGTTATCGTTATGTAACATGCCTTTTCGTCAATACTGAATGGTTGCATTACATTTCAATATAAATTACAATTAAATATAAAATACATTTTCAATAGGGTACTACCCGCTATTTTCTTTATTTGAACAGAGTCTAAATTATGTAACTTCACCGTCCAGTATATTTTAAGAACTGTCAGGTACCCCATCTTTGGAATAGTTATGATACCTACCAACTGTAATTATATGTATAAGGAGATACGAGAGAGATGTATTAGATAGTCCGTGAGATGCCCAAAAGATAGTTCGCGAGATCAGTATTATTATGTTAGAGAGAGAAAAGTTTATTTTCAGTAACAGAAATTGTACGGTTTTATTATATTAAATAGATATTCTATCTTAACATTGTGATTTCATTTGAGACTGTGTGCTATGAATTTATATTTTTGTGCCATGGATTTTATGTAACGCTAACAAATAAAACACACTGACGAACAAGAATCCATACAAAACGACAACGCTACAATAACTCAAATAATTCATAAGATATCTTATAAAGAAAATTATATGAGATATTTTAAAAACTATATACATTTTTTGTAAGATATCCCATGAACTATATAAGATCTCCAATAAACTATATAAGATATCTTATAAAATATATAGAGCCAAGGCTCCGTGTAAAAGACCGTACTTTGACCTCAGCATATTATTATTTATGGTTTACTTTTACAAATTGTAGCTTGGATGATGAGTTGTCTCACTTGCACTCATACCTCATCTTCTTATATCAACCAATTCGTGACATCATCGTTATAGCAGAAAATAAAGTTTAATTATAATTAAAACTTCTTTGGCTACTCTTTCTTTTTGTGTAAAAAAGCAGGAAAAACCCTTTTAATATGTCTTTTTAGTTTGGAATGGGTAACCCTATCTTCTATAAAATGTGGAAAAGTAAAAAAAGTTTTATCTAGATCTCAAGATGAACGAGTCTTGGATTTTAGGTACTCTATAAGATCTTTGAATGTTTAAGTCTGCTCATCTGAATCACGCCACCCCTAAAATAGGTATCGTGTATCACGAAATAGACGGGTTTTGCCGAAATACGCATTTGGTGATCGTCAGTTTGGCAAAAAAGTCCCTTAACGTTGATAGGGGCATCTTTAAATGACAGTGAAATGAGAATGTTTTTGTTTTTGCTCCATTGATAATAAACTCACAATAGATATAAAAGTTATGTTTACGCCAGACGCGCATTAGTGCAGGAAATGCTTACCCTTCCGGAGCACCTGATTTCACTCCCGGTTTTTAGTGGAGTTCGTGTTGTTTCTTAATTATTATTTACTGTTGATGTAAATGTCCTTTGGTTTTTGTGAGTCTTTGTTTACTCCTTGGTTTTGACTGTTATTGTCTTCGTCTACAAAAGACTCATCAGTGACGCTCGATTAAAAAAAGGCCAAATAAAATTCAATTTTGAAGAGCATTGAGGACCAAAATTTCTAAAATGTGTGCCAAATTCAGCTAAGGTATTCAAATCTTGAGGAAGAAAAGCCGTAGTATTTCAAATATTCAAATGTTTTGTAAACAATTTATAAATATGACCATATCAATGATAATTCAATTGGCTGGTGAATCTCTCGGGGATTAACACTCAACTAGCAGAGTCATCGACCCAGTGGTTGTAACAAGACACCATGAATATCAGGATTAAAATTTATATTAACGCCAGACGAGCGTTTCATCAATAGAAGACTCATCTGTGACGCTCGAATCCATTCACTGTGACTTTAAGATGAAGAACAACAAGAAAAGCGGATGTTTCATTGCGATTTTGTCTTTTTTGCTGTGCATTTACGGATTGAGTGTCTTCAGAGAATAGTGGGTTACCCATATCCTTTCTTTTTCTACTTTTATTAAAATTTCTATTTCTACAAAGTACAATATTTATGTTACAACTGTGTGGTCAACTTCTTTAACCATACTCATTAACCCGAAACAAGAAGGAGATACAGAAAATTAAACATATGTGTCAGATATAAATGATACACACCTGAAGAAGAGTCAGTAGGATCAACATGTTCATGATGTTTGTTCTTCATTTATAATAAATGCCATCTAAAAAGAAAAACATTAAACAAATCTAATATTAATAAATAAGAGAAAATGATACCAGAGGGAGAATCAAACTCATAGATAGAAAATTAACTGACATCGCCATGGCTAAAAATAAAAAGACAAACAGACAAATAAAAGTACAGAAGACACGACATAGATAACTAAAGACTAAGCAACACGATTCCCACCAAAAACTGGGGGTGATCTCATGTGCTCCAGAAGGGTAAGAAAATCCTGCTCCACACGTGGCACCCGTCGTGTTGCACACAGAGGACACACTACATATAAAGCTTCTGAATTATGTTTGAAATTTCAATATTCCAAAATTTGATTTTGCAGGTGATCAATGGAAAAAATAAAACGCGCTTACGTTTATGTCAGAACATACAAGGTGACAAAGGGGGTGAATGCATTCACCGGATTGAATAGGGACAATTACTTGTAGATTAAGGCTAGAAATATCATAGGACATTTTGAAACAATTTGATATACAATACTTGTAGTGCTCACTATTCTTAAATACTAATAAAAAAAATTAACAGATGATCCTGAAATTCACTAAATTATGTTATCATCATCACTAAAAATGTAATTTTCCCCTTTCTTTTTTTCTGTTTTGTATAAAAAGTAAGACTATTATCTTGTTTCTTCATACTTGATACCAAAACTTATCAAAAGGTAATTATTATAAAGAACGGCACATAACCGGATCGTTTAGATAGGTTTTCTTTTCCCAATAAGATTTTTACCATTCGTTTTACACTAACCTGTCTGGAGAGTTGTAGAATAGCTCATCTTATTATACATTTTGTTATATAGTAAATTTGTATATTTTGATAATGTTCACATAAATTCTTGTTTAGTATTTGAGTTTTCTGACTTGTAAGTGCTTTTTCGAAATTATCGTTTGAAAGGTGGTTCGTTATCTTATGGTTATAAAGGCTCCACAATGTGAAATGTAGAAGAATTACATATTTAATTATATAAATACTGAAAAAATACACACTTTAGCATACAATACGACTTATGGCAATTAACCTACAATCCCAACCTCAAAGATAAGGTCCGTCAGATAAATTTATGACACTTGTTGTGATTTTTTTCAGTTAACTGCTTCTAAGTCAAACTTTAAGCTAAAACTCATTGGTCGATGCCACTGCTGGGGGACGTTTCGTCCCCGAGGTTATCAACAGCCCAGTAGTCAACACTTCGGTGTTGACATGAATATCAATAATGTGGTCATTTTTATAAATTTCCTGTTTACAAAATTTTGATTTTTTTTAAAAACTAAGGATTTTCTTATCCCAGGCAAAGATTACCTTAGCCATGTTTGGCACAACTTTTTGGAATTATGAATCCTCAATGCTCTTTGACTTTGTACTTGTTTGGCTTTATAGATATTTTGATATGAGCATCACTGATGGGTCCGTTGGTATCTGTTCCAACAATCTACATATTTAATGTATTTGAAAACATGACAAAGACTGATTGTGAATAGACGCTATATATGTTTATACATTTCTAATGTTTGCGAAGTATGACGAACATAACCGGTTTAATAATACACAGTTAAAACTATTTCCCATGATAGTATTAACTTATATCCTATTAACAAAAGAAGCAGTGAATGGTGCTGTTTTCATTAAGTCGATTTGAAGAATTGTATTGATCTGTATGTATACGTCTTGCATGTTTTAATGCATTAAGAAACTTAACATGTTTTATTCTTTCTTAATCAATATCAACAAAACACTACATGTACCAATTTTAAATTATTCTTGTGTACGATCACATATCAGATCTTACACAGATGATAATGTGATCCTACAATAACAATTATTGATTAAGATATGTGATTATAATGATCGTAATTCATATATAATCAATAATTGCTTTCAACAGTTATGCTGCGTGGTCTTTTGAGATATCATAGGGATTGTCTGTACTGTATATCTACAGGTTGTGATCTACGCAATTGTGACAATGTAAGTGATTGTTTATTAGCATGGTGGGTATGTTTGTTTGTTTTGAAAATGGCGCTTGTCTGTCAACGCATATGAAGTTCTTGCGATTCTCTCAGGTTTTGCATGTTTCTTTAAAGACTTTTTCGTTTGCATTTATTCAAACAATCATGATTTTCACGTTGATTTGAATTTCAAAACAATAACATACATTATGACCTGTTGGTGACCCTCTGCTGTTGTTTTTTATTTGGTTGGGTTGTTGTCTCTTTGACACATTCCCCATTTCCATTCTCAATTTTATTATGAAAACAACTTGTACTCTATGTATTACTTTCAAAAATATTTTAAGTTTTTGTTGAGTTTTCTTTAATGTAGTTTTACACAATATATGAAAGAGAGTTTAATTGTCTTTACTAGGTTTCGACTAACCTGAGGATATTTACATTCAAATCAATTTGTCAAGATTGAATTTACTTGTTTAATGAAGTCATGTAATTGTATTGGACAAACAGTTTAACAAAACGAAAAGGATGGACAAACAGTATAACGAATAGAAAATGATGGACAACTAGTATAACGAATAGAAAATAATCGACAAACAGTTTAACGAAACGAAAATGATGGACAAACAGTATAACAAATAGAAAATAATTGACAAACAATATAACGAATAGAAAATAATTAGACAAACAGTATAACGAATAGAAAATGGTGGACAAAAAGTATAACGAAACGAAAATGATGGACAACAGTATAACGAATAGAAAATAATGGACAAATAGTATAACGAGTAGAAAATAGTGGAAACACAGTATGACGAATAGAAAATGATGGACAAACAGTATAACGAATAGAAAATGGTGGACAAACAGTATAACGAATAGAAAATAGTGGACAAACAGTATAACGAATAGAAAATAATTGACAAACAGTATAACGAATAGAAAATAGTGAACAACAGTATAACGAATAGAAAATAATGGACAAACAGTATAACGAATGGAAAATGGTGGACAAATAGTATAACGAATAGAAAATAGTGGACAAACAGTATAACGAATAGAAAATAATGGACAAACAGTATAACGAATAGAAAATAGTGGACAACAGTATAACGAATAGAAAAGGATAGACAAACAGTATAACGAATAGAGAATAATGGACAAACAGTATGACAAAAAAAAAATGATGGACAAACAGTATAACGAATAGACAATAATGGCAAACAGTATAACGAATATAAAATAATGGACAAACAGTATAGCAAATAGAAAATAATGGACAAATAGTAGAACGAATAGAAAATAACTGACAAACAGTATAACAAATAGAAAATAATGGACAAACAGTATAACGAATAAACTAGAGACTCTAAAGAGCCTGTGTCGCTCACCTTGGTCTATGTGAATATTAAACAATGGACACAGATGGATTCATGACAAAATTGTGTTTTGGTCATGGTGATGTGTTTGTAGATCTTACTTTACTAAACATTCTTGCTGCTTACAATTATCTCTATCTATAACAGTACTTTCTGTGGAAAATGTTATTGAAAATATTCAAATTTTAAGAAAATTGTTAAAAATTGACTATGAAGGGCACTAACTCCTTAGGGGGTCAATTGACTATTTTGGTCATAGTGACTTATTTTTAGTTCTTACTTTGCTGTACATTATTGTTGTTAACAGTTTATCTCTATCTATAATAATATTCAAGATAACAAAAAAAACAGCAAAATTTCCTCAAAATTACCAATTCAGGGGCAGCAACCTAACAACCGATTATCCGATTCATCTGAAAATTCCAAGGCAGATAGATCGTGACCTGATCAACAATTTTACTTCCTGTCAGATTTGCTCTTAATGCTTTGGTTTTTGAGTTATAAGCCAAAAACTGCATTTTACTCCCATGTTCTATTTTCAGCCATGGCAGCCATCTTGGTTTGTTGGCCGAGTTACCGGACACATTTTTTTAACTAGATACCCCAATTATGGCTAAGTTTGGTTAAATTTAGCCCAGTAGTTTCAGGAGAAGATTTTTCTAAAAGATTACTAAGATTTACGAAAAATGGTTAAAAATTGACTATAAAGGGCAATAACTCCTAAAGTGGTCAGTTGACCATTTTGGTCATGTTAACTTATTTGTAGATCTTACTTTGCTGAACATTATTGCTGTTTACAGTTTATCTCTATCTATAATAATATTCAAGATAACCAAAAACAGCAAAATTTCCTTAAAATTACCATTTCAGGGGCAGTAACCCAACAACGGAATGTCCGATTCATCTGAAAATTTCAGGGCAGATAGATCTTGACCTGATTAACAATTTTACCCTGTCAGCTTTGCTCTAAATGCTTTGGTTTTTGAGTTATAAGCCAAAAACTGTATTTTACCCCTATGTTCTAATTTTAGCCATGGCGGCCATCTTGGTTGGTTGGCCGAGTCACCGGACACATTTTTTAAACTATATACCCCAATGATGATTATGGCCAAGTTTAGTTAAATTTGGCCCAGTAGTTTCAGAGGAGAAGATTTTTCTAAAAGATTACTAAGATTTACGAAAAATGGTTTAAAATTGACTATAAATGGCAATAACTCCTAAAGTGGTCATCAACTGACCATTTTGGTCATGTTGACTTATTTGTAGATTTTATTTTGCTGAACATTATTGTTGTTTACAGTTTATCTCTATCTATAATAATATTCAAGATAATAACCAAAAACAGCAAAATTTCCTCAAAATTATCAATTCAGGGGCAGCAACCCAACAACGGAATGTCCGATTCATCTGACAGGGCAGATAGATTTTGACCTGATGAACAATTTTACCCCATGTCAGATTTGCTCTAAATGCTTTGGTTTTTGATTTATAAGCCAAAAACTGCATTTTAACCCTATGTTCTATTTTTGGTTGGTTGGCCGGGTCACGCCACACATTTTTTAAACTACATACCCCAATGATGATTGTGGTCAAGTTTGGATTAATTTGTCCCAGTAGTTTCAGAGGAGAAGATTTTTGTAAAAGATAACTAAGATTTACGAAAAATGGTTAAAAATGGACTAAAAAGGGCAATAACTCCTAAAGGGGTCAGCTGATCATTTCGATCACATTGACTTATTTGTAAATCTTACTTTGCTGAACATTATTGCTGTTTACAGTTTATCTGTGATGGTGATGTGTTTGTAGATCTTACTTTACTGAACATGTTTTGCTGATTACAATAAGCTCTATCTTGAATGAACTTTGCCCAAAAGTAACAGGGAAATATTTTGTTTTTAATTTACAAAATTTATGAAAATTGATTAAAATTGACTATAAAGGGCAAAAAACTCCTTAAGAGGGCAATTGACCATGTTGGCCATGTTGACTTATTTGTAGATCTTAATTTGCTGTACATTATTGCTGTTTACAGTTTATCTTTGTTTATAATAATATTGAAGATAATAACCAAAAGCTGCAAAATTTTCTAAAAATTACCAATTCAGGGGTAGCAACCCAACAACGGGTTGCCTGATTGGTCTGATAATTTCAGGGCAGATAGATCTTAACATAATGAACCATTTTGGGCAAGGTGAGCTAAAAATTTGCTCTGATTTTAATTTACAAACTACACATCCTACAACTTAATAAGGAGACACATATGACTAAAATTCATTTTTTTTTTAAGTTTTCAAAGATATGATGAAGTATTTCTTGAGTAGTGGTTTCACTAAAACAGTAAGTGGAAGTAAATCAAACAACATAAGATCTTTGTAATATTTCTCTAAATTTTAATAAATCTGATTTGTTGTCACCAAAAATACAGCAACCCAACGACACACTACGATGTGTAATTTATTTCCGAATTTGCTTACAACCATTATATAGAATATGTGTTTCGAATAACACAAATTAATGATGACATACATATGACTTATATTAAGTATTATCTTAAAAAAAAATTATGGTTTAAAAAGATATCATAAAATATATTTTTAATATTGGTTTGTGTTGTTAACCAATAAAACAATACATCTTTGTAACATTTCACAAACTTTCCATATCAAGTTACCCTCTTGTCATACATGAAATAAAAGTGTTTATTTACCAAAAAACATGTACATAACAAAGTCTTTCTGTACATAAAATAAAATCCATTTAAGTTAGATTGATAGTAAAGAAAACAAAATTTGATAAAATTTTTTATTTTGAATGACTACATGCACAAACAGATCCGAGTTCGAATACACTCATTGTCTGAAGGAATTATTCATGTTTATTTATGTTGATATTTGACGTAAAAAAAAAGCATTTCCGTTAAAATAATTACAAACAAGAAGAATACTTTCTTTTTTGTCATAATAAATTCCACGCGGCCAATTCATTCCATCTGATTTAGTAAGAAGTTCTCTATGATGTTTTCCATCATGAGATACAACTAATACAGTGTGTGTCTTCTCATTAGTCACATAGACATTCTTATCATTATCTGTTGTTACACGAGTTAAAAATTGAAATTTATCATTTTTAAACTTCCACATTAACTTTCCATCTAACGAGCAGCAGTATAATGATGTAACGTCTATACAGACCAACCTGTCTCTGTCTACTGTAATGTCGTAGATACCGTCTGAAGGTGCCGGTATAGTACGTCTTACTTTAACTGTCAGGTCCATCACTTGTATTATACTCCTATCAATAACAACGTACAGGTTATTATCATTATATGATATTCCGCGGCAGTAACCACTGGTTTTGAGTGTACTGGTGATAGAACGTGTAGATATATTTATTATCAGTATGATACAGTCATCACAGGATACTGCTACAGTGTTACTATCTATCTCTGTTATATACCATGGTTCATAGGACACAGGAATGTGATGGATATCAGTACCGTCTGAATTACAAATAATAAGTCGGTCATTGTAAGAGCTAGTAAACACTAATGTATTGCCTGTTTTTATACAACTATTAATGATCTGACTTTCATTCTCTGACATCTTTATATTTATCTGTTTACGTAAAGTGACAGAAACAGGAAGGTTGGTTTTGACGGATGCTTGATCATGGGTGAATGTTTCTTCTTTGCTTGTTTCATTTTCTAAAAAAAATAAATAATGAAGTATCGAATTGATTATTAATACAAGCGATTGCTTAATCTATAATTTAGTTTATCGCTTAAAGGAATTGAATGTTGTAAAATTTCTTGTTTTGCACACTTTTTCTGAACGTAATATTGATTTGTTCAAGACCTCAAATTTTCTCTCAGATGTAAACAATTTAATTAAGTGTTATTTTCACTATTGACACATGAAGCTTAGCATAATTCAATGACATCATATGTATATAGTAAAAGGAAAATTGAAAAAGTTTATAAATGACAGTGATAGAAAAACATATATGTGTAGAGCATACATGTTGTCTTGTACTGGACATACCAATGCAGTGGAATGCTATATGTTTGGATTTTTTTGGCCTTCCAATTTTAAATCATGAGCCAAAAAAAATGTCAATATTATTCCTTTGTCCTAAACCTTAACCACGGACAGAAAAATGGACAGAAAAGGGTGGACTTTTCTTTACGAGTGTTTGTTGGTTGTTTAACGTCCAGTGACAAATAATTCGTGAATGTTCAGAACGAGAAAACAAATTAACAATACATACTACATTGGTAGGTAGGTTATGTAAGGGAGGCCGTGCAAGATTAAGGTCAGTGAAATATAGACTGCCACTGACAAACGAGGGTTAACTGGATAGGGACAGAGATACCTGGTAAAATGTCATATACGAACCCTTCGCAGAGCAGAGAGCATTGCACTATTAACACGAGTCTTAGATGTAATGTCCCCATTCTGACCGGACGTGGCTGTGTTCTTGTGCATCCCACACATTTAAATGAACGCTCTGCTTAGTCAAGGGTTTTACTGCCAATCGGAAGACATCTGATGTGACAAACAAATATATTCCCTAGACACCCTTGGGGGGGGGGGCTCTTTCTTTACGAAGGAATACTCAGACTTGCTGCTGGAACGTGCAATTTACAAGATTGTAAACATAATGATATAAAAAGATGGGGTATGAGTGACAATGACACAACTCTCCATTCAAGTCAAACTATGGAAAAGTAAACCATTATCGGTCAAAGAACGACCTTCAACACGGAGCCTCGACTCACGCCGAAGAGCGAGTTTCAATGACTAATTTAAACCATTCTGACAGGACAACCAACAGTCTAATCTTTATATAAAAAAACGACAAACGGGAAACACTTATGAACTACATAAAAAAAAACGACAACCACTGTACATGTAAACAGGCCATTAATGTTCTTTTTTCGATTAGATATCTATATTTATGCTGTTTTCTCTAATAATCAAATTAAGATGTAAATAAATGGAGAATACCACCATGGAACACAGATGAAGCCCCCGCATTCATATGACGTTATAAAGGGTATAACTCGGAACGTGTTAAGACCTTGAATTCGGTACTGAATATTGATTAACATACATGCTAAAGAGAGTATTCTGTTTGTTGTACATCACTTTTGAAATAAAACAACTGATACTTCTAGATAACATTTCAAAAGGCTTTCTCTAAGGTTGGTGGTGTCCCAACTTCTTGTGTCTGTGAATATTCTAAAACTATGTTTGATGAAGGGGAAAGTAAATTATTTTAATTATGAATATCATACTACGTGTCTTCCGGTAACGAAAACACCTGACATGGAGTAAGTTTTCCAAGGAAGGAGCTTCTTTACTAGGATTGAGAAAGCGGTACAAATGTCTCAATCTGAGGGGTGAGGTATCACCTCAAGACGCTTCAGGTGGCGCTTTGGGATGTATCAATATGCATCTACGTCAGATCGTGTAGGGTATCAAGACATTTTTTATAGATTTACCCCTACACCAATGTGTCCATGGAGTTGCACCCTTATAAAAGGCTGAGTGTGATGTTTAATTACGCAGCCCCGATCAGTCGAAATTGTAAATCTGATATCTTGGTAAGTGAGGGTCATGTTCTCTTCGGTTTTAAAAACCTGTTAAGGATCTGCTTACCGTTTTGAAGCTCATGACATCACCCAAATGTATTCCATTGTTTGCAATCTTGTACTATAGTTTTTGCTCGTACTAAGGAGGCTCGAGGGTATAAAAATTTCAGAAAAAAATCAAACATTTGTTTTTCATTACAAATTTTATTTATTTCCTTTTGTACATGTAGTTGTTACTTTCATATGGTACAAAAATCATTCAAAACAATCAATTCGTGTTGGCCCCAGATGACTTTCAAAATGTATACATCATTGAAAACGTTCCAAATTATCTCCCTTTGGTGGAAAGATACCATTTTTTGGCTCTAAAATTGAAATATCTTTTCCAACTCATCGGTGACATATCTTTTTTAATATAATTTCCATATAAGCTGTACTTAAACTAAATTATTGTAAAATTTTAGCGATTTCTGTTATAAATTTCTTTTTTTATTTCTACTATTACTTCAACAGAAAAAAAAACACCTTTACAAAAATGTATGCTTCTTTCGAAAG
Source organism: Mytilus edulis (assembly GCF_963676685.1). Lineage (NCBI taxonomy): Eukaryota > Metazoa > Mollusca > Bivalvia > Mytilida > Mytilidae > Mytilus > Mytilus edulis. Next base: position 5,812,384 of record NC_092356.1, read on the forward strand.
CAGATTGTGAGCGCAAATGAACGGTGACCCCACTTTTTTATTTATTTTTCTATTAACTAAGTTCATTTATCATGTGTTTATAGAAAAATATTATGAAATCCTATATAAATGATTTAGACCCGCGAACCCCTTAATTAAATACCGTAATTATTTTGCAGTATCTCGGGCTTCTGTTTTAAGTGAGACAGATTGTTATTGTATGAAAAATGCACAATGGACATCGCTTTATAATTCTCATATGATGTGCATATAATGGAATACATTTATAAGACATTAAATACAATATTTTTAATAAAGATTATGCCAATTTTACTGATCTGGACGGGATTAAATCATCGTCATGGATATTTTATCTTTTGAGTGTTAAAGAATATCCAGAAACCTAATGATTCGTTTCAGTTAATCAATTTCTGCAGGCTATACACTGGTTTTCTAACTCTGTCACTAGCGTAGTTATTTTTATATCAACATTTCGTAGGGCATGTCTCCTCCTTAAAGTATGGTAAAAACACATATGGCATTTACTTTGTATTGTTTTTTAAAGAACTTTTTGTTTCTTTTATCGTAATGTTTATATCAAAACAATATATAGCTTTATTAATTTACCGAAGGTTGATGTTATTGAATATTGAATATAAATGAATATGTCCTAGGCTTAAACCAAGATAAACATTTTTAGCAGGCTATAAAGAATCAGTGACAAACGGGGGTACATTTGATTATGTACAATTCTGTATAAATATGGAGAGACAAAATAGAAAATGTGTAACAAAGTGGAGGTACTTTTCTAAATGTGAATGATTCTTAATTTCAATGAACTATTATATAATGTATTCAATTACCAACAATATTCCGTGGATTATTTTCAGCCTGCTCTTTATTTAATTTCGCAATTACCTGGAAAAGAAATGAGTAATTTTATTGAATGCAACACACGAAAATATGAACAATTAAACGATAACTTACATGAGGCAACTACATTGTCCTCTTTAATTTCAAATAATATACAAATATTATCATTGACAAGCGATCTCGATGAATCAAAGTTGATGAATCATCGTCATGTCAAAGAATGGATCTTCTTTTCCTAAAAAGGTTTATCAGAAGATACTAAGACTTCGTTGATAAAAATTCCGTATCAACTTCACAAATAAAACATCATGGCCTTGAAGCATAGATGCTATGTATTGGTATTGTTCATCATCTTGATAACGTGTTACAGTGTTCTCTTTATTTGACGTTGTTTATTTTTTAAACCTGTACTGTTCAGTAAGTTTTTGGTATATACTTTTGGCTTTGCTAGGTATTTATACAACCTGTCATAGTGCTATGGTCCTATCTGTATTCTAGTATTTCCTTTTTGCTCAAATACATTGTCCATAAACTGTCTTTATGACATTTCGGTTTTCTTTTGTTGAACTATAATATGTATTTAACACATATGGCACAAAAATGCCGAGTGAGCTTTTCTCATCGCATAAATGGAGTATATACATCTAATAATATATACGATCGTTATAATACATATTCATAAGTTACTACCATGTGGTGCTATCGTCTATTCGTTAGCTCGTGCCTTTGTTTTTTCAAGATTGAATATCACACCAATGTGATAGTAATTATCACTTATAAAGCTAACTACCAAAAGAAAATTACATAAAACATGTTCGTAGTTATCTTTAGTTTTTTTGTGCTGTTACTTCGACGAATGGAGAAAAAAAGATAACAAACGGCACCTTTGGCATGTATGGTGAATATCAACAATTAATAATACGATTAATCAAAGTGTGTTTTAAGAGTAGTCAAATTACTTTGAAAACCATTATCTGATGATAAAGAGTTAGGTTTTAACGATAAAGTGAAAAGCAAATTAATGAAAACAAATGAAACGCAGAAGAAGAAAAAAAAACAACAGTGAGATTGGATGGTTACACTATCAACATAGAAGTAAAATTTTGTTTAGAATTAATTTAAAACACTAATATTTAACAAGTTTGATGTGCCATTAAACATGTAACAGATAACATGGATAAGCTATATTAGTTTACATGTTTTCAAATAATGCGAAAGAGAGGATATGATCAAAACCTATTATATTTCTTTATATTCCATATCATATTATTTGATAATACTGATAGAGGTCTTCATTTACATTTAAATTCATTCTCCATTACGTAAGTCAAATAAAAGCAACATCATTTTACGAACATACACACAAGGCAATACAATACCAAAACAAAATCGAATACTCAAACAACAAATCCTACTTACTATGTCAGCATGTTGTAACCAGGTTTTCTCTACGTCGTCCTTACTATGCATTTCATTATGTTCAGGACACAAGTAGTGTTCATTTTCACACATGTCACCTAGTTCTTTATAAGTCATTCTGCCTTCTTTGTTAGAATAGTCACCATTGCTACATTTTGCTTTTATATGGTAAGATATGCTCTGTCTTAATTTTTTCTTTAACTCTTTTATCTTTCTACATAGCTCTACTAAAATGGTGCTAGATGTGTAATCCTCCACATCAGTTAATTTCCATATTTGTAAGGCTATGGCATTCTTTGAGAAACATATACATAACTTTCTAAGACCAGTTTTATCTAAATTGACCAATGTCTTTCCTCTATATAACGTTTTCTTCCCCGCTTTCTCACAGACTGTATATCTTGTGATATAATAGAATAGAATGTGATTGAAATAAGCCAGGGGGAGAAATTTAAATTCAAGTATCAACCATGGTGAAAATCTAAAACTACTCCTTTCACCTTCAAAGATTTTCTTAATAATATCGAGAGAAGTCGATTGCTGTTTAATCATACATGGCATATAGTATGAATTTGGTATTAGACTAGAATCGTCCTTGGTATCTGTAAACTTGGGTTTTACTAAAATATCAAATTTTTCCATTACATGAAGTATATGATTTTTATATTTTCCAAACTCTAAGTCAAGTTCTTTTTCAAAAAGCCTATCAATTATGTCATCTGATAACTGTCCTGTATTTTTCAGATGTTGCCAGTCAGTGGAGTTTACTATTGCATGATTTCGTTTGAATTCATGGTCATCACATACTAGGCACCTGAAACATTTAACCAACCACTCTGGCTGTAAAATGATGTACTCCTTAATTTCCTCGAAAAAAATAATGTTCCCAATTTTATGTTGGTAAGTAAGGAAAGGAAGAAGTTCTTCTTCTTCGATGAAAGTTATTTGGGATAATTCCACAAAATTCTGGAATGACAAAATATTCTGTTTCGATTCGTGTTTCAACACGCTTAACGCATTTTCTAGTTGAATCCACTGCGTGGGAAGCTTTTCCTCGAAAAACATCGTCTCATTTGCAACTTCATAAATTTTGTCTTTCAATTTTTTACAGTCGCGTTCAAGAAATTCTGTGTTAGAAATAAAATGTATGCCTCTATTGTGATTAGCTTTATCTTGACCTCCAAAAATTTCTTCAAATCTTTCGATGTATTCTGTTTTCCTCTTTTCAAACTGAAAAAAAAACAACTGAAAATGAAATACTTTTGTCAAACAAATAAACCTTTATACATTTTATAACTATGCACAAACTATTACTGTGATATTTAAGTGTTCTAAACGTCTTAAAACAAAATTCTTTTGCAACATGGAATTTAAAATCTTTATATCTTTGTTCGTGTACAAGTTAAATCTAACAAACACACATGACACCAATTAATAACATGCAATACACGCTAATCGACTTGAAGACGCGAAAATATATAAGTTTATGCAAATCATATCGTAATTTTTGTTATATCGTTAATGGTTTTGTTTTAGCGTTTTGATTTATATTCCTTTTTTTTAAACTCCAAATACTTAAACTAGTGAACAAATATAATACAACATACTGTTCAAGCAGACGTAAATGAACATACTCGTTTTCATACTACATATTATATTGATGTACGTGACGGCATACACGTTGTAATTTACAAATGTTTATTTGTATTTCTTGTCGTATATGGTTTGTGTTGATTATTCCTCTTTTTAAATAAAAGGTTGTTAAAAACAAAAAAACAAATATTGGTAAGTAACATACACCTTTTTAACATAATTAAAGGCATTAGTAGATCAAAATTCGTAAATCGATTACGAGAAAACAAATCCGAATTACAAACTCAAACAGAGGGAAACACATCAACTGAATGAGGAAAACGCCAACATACATAGAAACGAAAATTTAAAACTGCCATATTCCTGAGACTTGGTTAAGGACATGTTACGAAAATGGTGGGTTAAACAGGGTTTTACGGCTGACATACCCTTCTGCTAATATGACAATGTTATAAAAATAGCTAAAATGACAACACTACGTGACAGAAATACAGCACAAACACTAGCAAGAACATTGGTAACACTGGTAACAGAGAAACGCCCAAAAAATACAAACCACAAAACAACAACAAACATTGTCGATCAACGACAGACATCACAAACAGTGATACACTTATGAAATGAATAAGAAGACCTGAACTTTAGAGAAGTATTTTCATGATTTTAGTCTAAACAATTATGACGAGAATGAAGGTATTGAAAGGCTATTTTATAATCAATTAGACTACAAGCAATAAGCCATAACACATTTCCCAACAAAAACACAAAAAATAAACAAATTAATGTTTGTATACAAAATTCGGAGACACGTCGTTTAGCAATGCATATTTGCAGTCGGTAAGTGAGGGTTTTATTTTATTTCTTGTCGTTCCCTTTCTCATTCATTTCTTAGTTTTTGAGGGGCGAATAAAAGAAGAGAGATAACATGACTAGTTCATGTACTGTACTTTTTTGGTCCTCAATGCTCTTCAACTTCGTACTTTAGTTGGCCTTTTAAACATTATTTTTATTCGAGCGTCACTGATGAGTCTTTTGTAGACGAAACGCGCGTCTGGCGTAAATAAGAAATTTTTATCCTGGTATCTATGATGAGTTTATTTACACACACGAAAGATTTGACAAACAAATTTGATGCATTTCTATGAGACTAATAGAACTATTAGTGGAATAAAATTGTGGTACATTATTAAAACCATACTTACAAGTTTTCTTAAATAGAACTACTCGGGTACAATGTTTTTTTTTAGAATAAGGTGAAAATGGAAATAAAAAAAGTATATCGGTTGCTCATAGTTAAAAGTTTAAAATATGCTATCCCTTATTATCTTCTGTTTATTCATACACTTATTTCTCAAGTCATCAAAATGATTGGTCATTTAAGGTGAAACATATGCTTTTCGGAACCAATTACAAACAAACTGAAAATTTTAAAAACTTCAGTTCAACAATAATGTAATGGTTGCCACACTTAACTCCAAAACATTCAAATGTACCAACAATTAAAGATAAAAAAACATACATGACTAACATATGTTACATGTTCTTGACTTGGGACAGGCGCAACATTGCGACAGGGTTCAATATGTTTTGTGAGATCTCAATTTTCCTTATACCTCTAGCTCTATGGAATAAACATTGAAAATATTGTCCGGGCGCGGGATTTCAAGATCTATCGATGGCCTTGTGCTGCTTTCTGATCTTTGGTCTGGTTGCTGTTTCTTTAACACATTCCCTATTTCCGTTCTAAATTTTAAACACAGCAATCACTACAAACTCCTCAGAGTCTGAATTGACCAGTTTTTGTGCTCGACCAGTAAAATCGAGCACACATTTTACTCATTTTACTCGACTAGTCTCGACATTGTGTCGACTGTACTTAACTGTGCTTAAGTGTACTCGACTAGGTCTCGACTTTACTTAATTAGTCTGATTCAGTACTTGATGATCTTTGTGTAGTCTGAAATGGTCTTGACCAAGGCTCGACCTGTCTCGACCTGTCTTGACTAGTCTCGACCTGTCTCGACTCAGTCTCAACCAGTCTCGACCTGTCTCGACTAGTCTTGACCTTAAAATTTAGTTTTGACTGGTGTAAATCAGCCCATCTAACTAAATTAAATAGTTGATCTTACAAAATTCAAGCTTATTAGGTAGTTTGATTTATTGCTGTGCAATGAAAGAATTTAATTTTACAATATGTAAAAAAAGAATTATTATAGAAAAAATCAGATAGGCATCTATAATTTTTTTTATAACTTTTTGAATAAATGTTATTTAGAATTTAAAACTCTCTGGTAGATGTGATCTTTTTAATAAGTTTGCCCCAAACAGAAGGTATTGCTTTATAAATCACCACAAATCAGAAGAACTATTTTAATAATTTCTAATGTTTCATTCCTTTTTGATATATTTATATAGTGTATATCAAAAGGAATAAAACATTAAAGGAATTATCTTAATATTCTATATATACTTTTTTCCAAATTATGAGAAAAGATATATTTCTAATATCGTAGCTTTTTGACCTAGGTTAATTAAATTCTTAAATTTGACAGAAATACACCAAACAAAATAACAATCTATGATTCAGTAAGATCAATATATTGCAAAGATATTTGTAGAGTTTGATGAAAATCGAAGTTGATTTGAAAAAGTTATGAAAAAAATTAAAGTGTATACCATCTCTATTTTGTCAAAACTGCAAATCCTAGCTTTTTTTTTACCTAGATTAAATTAATTCTTAAATTTGACAGCAATACAACACACTTTATAACAACCTGGGATTCAGTAAGAAGAATACATCACCAAGGTAGCTATATAGTTTCAATAAAATCCAAGTTGAATTTAAAAAGTTATAAAAAAAATTAAAGTGTAATATCTATCTCTATTTTGTTCGAACTGCAAATTCTAGCTTTTTTGACCTAGATTAATTTAATTCTTAAATTTGACAACAATACAACAAAAAACAAAATGACCTGGGATTTAGTAAGCTTAGTATACATTTAAGATAGCTGCATAGTTTGATGAAAATCCCGGTTGATTTGAAAAAGTTATTAAAAAAATTAAAGTGTACTATCTCTATTTTGTCCGAATTGCAAATCCTAGCTTTTTATACCAAGATTACTTTAATTCTTAAATTTTACAGCAATACAACAAAAAACTAAATGAAATGGGATTCAGTCAGCTTGATATATATGTAAGATAGCTGCATAGTTTGATGAAAATCCAAGTTGATTTGAAAAAGTTATAAAAAAAATTAAAGATGCCTATCTGAATTTTTCTATAATATTTTTTTTTTTTACATATTGTAAAATTAAATTCTTTCATTTCACAGCAATAAATCAAACTACCTAATAAGCTTGAATTTTGTAAGATCAATATTTAATTTAGTTAGATGGGCTGATTTACACCAGTCAAAACTAAATTTTAAGGTCAAGACTAGTCGAGACAGGTCGAGACTGGTTGAGACTGAGTCGAGACTAGTCGAGACAGGTCGAGACTAGTCAAGACAGGTCGAGACAGGTCGAGCCTTGGTCAAGACCATTTCAGACTACACAAAGATCATCAAGTACTGAATCAGACTAATTAAGTAAAGTCGAGACCTAGTCGAGTACACTTAAGTACAGTTAAGTACAGTCGAGACAATGTCGAGACTAGTCGAGTAAAATGTGTGCTCGATTTTACTGGTCGAGCACAAAAACTGGTCAATTCAAACTCTGAGGAGTTTGTAGTGAATACGACCAGTAACACTAATATAAATAAATGCAACAGTAGTATACCGCTGTTCAAACTTGTAAATCCATGGACAAAAAACAAAATCGGGGTAACAAACTAAAACTGAGGGAAACGCATTAAATATAAGAGGAGAACAACGACACAACATTAAAATGCAACACACACAAAAACGGACTAAACATTAGGCAAACTCCGATGAGAATAACAAATATAACATCAAAACCAAATTCATGAATTTGGGATAGAAAAGTACCGTGACACGTCTTATAGTAATGTGAGTTCACACTCAAATACAAATGTATAAGAAAAACAAACGACACAACGGAAACACAACGTTAAAATGTAACACACACACACACTACTGGACGAAATAACAACTGTCCATACCAGTAACAGTCGTTCTAAGACTGTAATTGTTTAAAAAATTTAAAAATTGTTTGTACGCACATTGAACGACAAATTTATGTGACGTATAAAATTTTCTGACGTCAGACACTCAAATCAATAAATGTGTTCGTAGATAGTAGATGTTTTTGTGTTCTGTTAAATTGTTCCTTTTAAAATTGTTAAACGATGACGACTGATGTACCCATATTTTGACTATTTTATTTATTGTATCTGTTTATTTAACGCATCATTGTAAAAATATCGGAAATTGATGAGACTGTCATTAAAGTGAGAGGGTTAGCGCTATAGAACCAGGTTTAATCCACCATTTTCTACATTTGAAAATGCCTGTACCAAGTCAGGAATATGACAGTTTTTGATGCGTTTTGTTATTTGATTTTGCCATGTGATTATGGACTTTCCCAATTGATCTTCCTCTAAGTTCAGTATTTTTGTGATTTTACTTTTTGTTAAAGTTGTAACAGTTGTAAAAGTTTACTGTTTCAGTTATTTTGTGACTGTCCCAACTTTTAAAGTGTTTGTCTCCAACATAAATCGACTGCAACAACGCTAGAAATAGCTGTCACAAACATTAAAGGACTGATACAACTAATTTCAAGTTGTAACAGTTGGTTTACAACTGCCCCAACTCGAAAAACGTTGTAACAGTCAGAAATACACTGTTAAAACACCGAAAATGTTGTCACGACTGTTGCAACCTTTTAAAAGTTGTTACAGTTATTTAACTGTCCCAACACGCAAAATGTTGAAACAGTCGTAAATAAACTGTTTAAACGTCGAAAAGGTTGTTACAGTTAAAATATGATTGCTACAACCATTATACAGCAACAGTTGAATAATCCATAAGTGTCGTAACTTTCAAATATTGGTAGTCATTTTATAGACTTAAAAGTCACGGATACAAAATTTCTATCTGACAGTCCGGGATAGGTTTAAATATTTTAAATACAATTACATCGTGTGCAATTTTTTTAAAAGGTTGTTATAAAAAAGACATAACCGTCACACCCATTTAATAAATTAGTATAAATAGAAACTGATTGTAAAAACAAAAAACATATTGAAATATCTGCCGCTGAAAATTTTGGGATTCCCCGCTTATCTGGTAAATGTTGTAAATTAATAACTCAATTGACACTCCCTTGTCTCGCATCTCTTCGAAAAAAAACCAAGCCCACCGTTTGATATCTGCAATTTCACATGGGACTGGTTCCTGGGACATACACCTGTTAGATAAATTGAACAAGGTGTCTCAATTTATTTGTAAAAAAATGTATCTTTTAATATTAGACACTTTTCGAAATTATCATAATGACAACGTTTTAATTTTATAACCTAGTTGTGAAATCATTCATGCATGTAAGGTTTTACCTCCAATTTGAGAATCACATTACTTTATAATAACGGTCAATATACTATAAACGCAGCGGGAATATACACACTTATCAAACTTATCCCCGTAGAAAACTGCCTAGGGGTTAGTTCATACGACATGGACACTTTTAGAATTCATTTGTTTGTTTTTAAGCTTTTTGTGACTATTTGAAAAGTATACAAGTTACCGTACTCCGTTCTAACAATTTTGATTTATAAATAAAAAAAATCTCAGTTATGCTGAACTTTCAACGCATCTTTTGTAGCTATGGAAAACACTGAAATATTCGTTAATATCTTGTATTTAAATTGAATTTATATTATTTTACCGGGTTTTTTAATAGTCTAGTCAGATTTACTCAACTGTGTACTGTTATTGTACCGAGTGGTGTCTTATTTGAGGTTCAACTGTCTTTATTAATAGCTCTCCACATGGACGCAAACATATTAACCATCGAGTTTATATTTCGCCGGGTTTTTCTCAACAAATTTATCACATATATAAACCTACATGTATAAGTGAGGTAAATGTACTATGTGAACAGACATGACAGAGATATATTTTTTTCTGAGAAAAGTTCGTGGATGGACGATGAATAAATAAAATGACAGGTAATTACGTCACCGTAATAACTATTTTACATTGTAGTGATACAAATCAGTATATACTCTGGTTTATTGTTATATACATAGTTGTATATTTGTTTATACACTTACACGCATGTTAAATGTACATGATTTTCATCCATTTGAATATATGATCATTCTATATACATGATATACAAAAAATATATGATATGTTCATATCGGGTCGTAAAAAGAAATTCTAGTATAAGTGCAGTGCAAGGTAGACACTCTTCTGTAATAACTGATTTTTCTAATAGATTGGATTCGAGTTAGGCATTCATAAAGTTCTTCAAAACAGTCCTGAGATATTCTTCTGCATGTGTTAACATTTATTATTGACTAAATGATGTTGGTAGTCATATACATATGTGGTATTTTGGTTCCATATGATATTTTTTTTTTTTGATAAACTGTATCATGTGTATATCAGTTTTTTTTTAATATTTTTATATTTTTAATTTGCTGATGACAAAATCGATGTTTCTGCCGATGTAAACTATATTTAAAGATCTACCTACAATATTGTGAAGCCATTACTAATAAATATGTTTAGAGGTTCGATGAGTATACACGGATCAAATAGTGATTTTCGCGCTTTATGTACAATATTGCCGTACAATTTAGAATCTGAAAAAACGTTTTTAATAAGGCACAGCTAAATTTCTAATCAAATCTTTGAAATGAATTTAGTAAAAGTTTTGAAGTAATTTATGGTAACGAAATCCCTAACTTTATAATATACATGTGATGCATTGATTACGTTCGTTTAAATCTATTACATCACTAGAAACAAGGGCATAACGATCGAGTTCGGATATATAAACAAAGTATGATGATGACATGTGCTTTCGGAATGTAAACGTATATACACATGTAGGACCATACATTTTTGGAATCAGTGTCAATTAAACAGTTAAATAACATTTTTCCAACCTAGAAGTAACACATTTTCTCCCTTATTAAAAAATATTGTATAGAAATCATATATGTTTTGAATCAGTGTACAATAAGCTACCTTTTGGCGCTGTTAATGACATTTTAAACAAATTTTGTCTATTTTCATATCAAAGTAAATGTGTTTTTTGCGTGGGAAGACTTTCAAATGTTCTTTGAACAATTGGTTTTTAATTTCTTTGTTTTCTTCCACTTTTTTTTACGGTGCTTTTTTATTTCGCAAGATGTAGCTTAGATTTTTTGCTTATGATATCGAACAGTTATTGCGACATTAAAACTGACACTGTTTTAACCAAACACTTTTTATTTTAAGAATTATCACCGCAGACACTAGTTTTCCTGGTACGCATCTTCTTAACATATCTTTTCTTGGAAACGTATGTTTATATTCCGACATATACAAATATTTGAGAAAGCTACACAATGCCTTTATCGATATAATATTCATACTGTACCTCTCCAATTGTTTTGTACTCATCAATATGAGTGCATACTACAATGACTGGTGGATATAATCTATGTTTTGAATACCCTTTTGGTATAGTTGGTCTTATATCTGAAGAACTTGTATTTAAACAATGAATACTGTCAAACCAAAAGTCAATGTATTCTGAAAAGAAATAAACAAATTGCTTAACTTTTTATGTGGCGCATTTCATCTATGTGATAGACGAAAATTGAAAGCGAAGCGTGTCCCACGGACAAAGCGAAACCAATATCTTGACGACCGAGTAAATTATTGCAGGCAGTAGAGATTTAAACATAATATAAGCATCATTCAAAGGAAATTTATTTAAACCAAAATATATTTAAAAAGAATTCAATGTATTTGAAAATTTGAGTTTTCGAAAACTACGACGTTTCTGTTGCGGTTCAGTATATATTAAATTTGATTGTATTATTGTTGAATAGGAAATGTGTCGCTTCTCTTCCTTCCCTAATAAATAAATCATCATACATTTTGTACCTCTGTGTCCTTTAGGTAACATGCATCGTCGCATTTGTCATTTATTCTTATTATTCAGATTGAGTTATTTTGGGAGAAAAACCATAAAAAAGATGTCCGGATATTGTTTCCGACATCAGACTGACTTAAAGTCATACATAAGATTTTCGGTGTTGGTGCATGTTATTGAGAACCAATCGTATGATAGATAACAAAAATGAATAATAAATAAGCCAATGAGAGCGTTTCTCAATATCATGGACAGAACAATTTTTTTTTGTGTGTACATGTAAACTACGATTATACTACAAAAATGTTATAACTTAAAATATTTGTTGTGAATGAACACTACCACTCTAGTGTAAAAATAGACGAATGAATAAGCAGTTTTTCGCTGAGGATATTTTTTTTTCATAAAATTACTGATTTTTTTTGTTTTCTGTCTACTGTTTTCTTTGAAATGATTACTAATTAAGGGTCATATCAGTTGTATATATATATATATATTGAAATAAGTATAACATGTGGAAACAATAATGTGTCCATAGTACATGGATGTCAACGTGATTGGCACTATCATTTTATATGTTCAGTGGACCGTAAAAAATGGGATTAGATCTCTTATTTGGCATTTAAATTAGAAAGATCATATCATAGGGAACATATTTACTAAGCTTCGAGTTGATTGGACTTTAACTTCATCAAAAACAACCTCGACCAAAAACATTATCCTGAAGCGGGACAGACGGACAGACAAAAGAACGGACGCATAGACTATCAAAACATAATGCTCATCAATGGGGCATATAAATTCATTGATGGAAGTGAAAGTATTTATTTAGCCAAACTAAAAGAAGGGTAGAGAATAGAGGGAGGCAGGACCTTTTCCAGAACGTCAGTACCCCCTCAAACCACCACTCAAATTAGCCTGAGTCATTTATACAAGATTCAAATCCCTCCATTGGCATGTAAGTAGGGCTCTCTCTCAAAAAAAAAACTCTGATGGATTGTCCCAGAAGCATATTTTATTAGAATTAAAAACCAATTGTTCAGAGAACAATTGAAAGTCTTTCCAAACTAAAGTAATTTGGATAAGAAGGTAGTTTCTTTATACTGATGCGATAAATGATGGTTTAATTATATTTTTGAGTGATATAAGGGAGATAATATGCTACTTCCGGTGAAATTAATGTCACATCCGGTCTCATATGATAGCTTCTTTCACACTGATTCCAAAAATATATAGTTTCTATATACTTTTGTATGTAGAATGGGAGATAATTGGCCACTTCCGGTTTGTTGGAAGTCATTTTTAGTCTTCAGTAATCTGTTCATGTATCTATATGACAAAATATATGGATTTTAGGTACTTTTAGGTGAAAGAAATTGCAAAAATAGCTACTTCCGGTTTTCTAAAGGTCACTTCCGGTAGCCATTTTTCAAGGTCATTAGTTACTTAACCTTTTGTATGAGGTCAAATGTCTTTATAATGAACTTAATTGAAGTTATAATCAAATTACTTCATATCAAGACATTTCAGGGGCACCAACTCCTATAAGATGCCATTTAATTGTATAAGACTAAGTGTAACATATCTTCATTACAATAAAGCTGACATTTTGCACTTGTTCTTTTATGTGTATCTCTCAAAGTGTCGGAGAAAATGCAAAAACAAGCAAAAGTCACAATTTAGAACTTGACCTTGACCTTTGACCTTGACCTCATTTTCTAAGTTGGGACCCATTGGACTCAAATAAAAACATTCCAGGGTTATACGGTTAACGGTTTATGAGTTAACTAAACATACCAACAAATTTATTTTGTAAAGGTAGATAACTCCTATAAAATTTCATCGAATCGCTTCGATCCAAATGCGCCAAAAATTACTGAGGATGTAACGAACAATTTGTAAAAAGAATTTTGTCGCTATCTTTTTTTGTTACGAAGGAGATGCACACAGATGATAAACAGTGAATAGGGAGATAACTCTTACAAAGAAAATGGTTCGGCTTAGCAGGGTAAAATTTAAAAGCGCATAAACTATACGATACCATATGAGAAATATTTAAGCGACATATTGCGAAACAAACATTTATCGCAAGAACAAAATTTGGCGGAAAAAAAAAATAATAATAATAATAAATATAAAGCAATTGTTTTGAAAACAATTGTTAGGCAGTCTTTCCCCTCTGATGAATGGACAATTGATTTTTTCGATTTATTGATTTGGAAAAAGGGGGCGGGGGGGGGGGGGGGGGGGGGGGGGTATTTGTTTGTTTGTTTGTTTTTGTAAAGGGTCTATATTATTTAGTTACCGGAGAAGTTTCATGTTTAGTTTGGAAAGTTTTTCTTTTATTTTAGATACAGCGCGCGCGCAAGATTGAGGAGACATCACGTGACGCGGGTTTATATTAAGAAAAACTTAGTCTTTTTATTTCTCTTTAGGTCGGGACGTTAAACAGACAACATGTATAGAGATGGAATGTACACAATGTAATTTCTTTTGTCATTGTAGGAAATTGACATTTTGATCACAGTTCACAAGCAGTGCATGTTTTGGATTTAATCGATCCGGTGTAACTTTAAAACACATTTATTGATTATTTTCTGATAATGTACATTTTTCAGCACCTGTTTGTAACACAGATTAGTATTTCAATCTCGGAGCGGACATTTTATTGTAGGTTTTTACTGAGATTGACGGACCTAGCAAGCGATTTTTACTGCATTGCCATTTCTTTTTTCTAGGAAAAGTCTTGAGAGATATCTGCAAAAAGTTTTTTTATGAACCTTCAGTACATGTATGCCCTGCTGACTGCAAATTTTCAGGTCGATTGGACTTGTAGTTTCAGAGAATATGTGGATTTTTTTTTCAGAAGAGACGTAAGAACAATAATAAAATAAAAATGTTCTTGAATAATTGAGAGTTTGTTCCTTCAATAAACTGTCATAAATAAACAGTCATGCATATTGATTGATTGATTAGTTGGTTGATTGATTGGTTGGTTGGTTGGTTGGTTTGTTGGTTGGTTGATTAAACACGTTTGATAGGGTCACTTAGAACAAGGGGAAAAAGACCTCAAGAGACCTTGCATCCCGTATTAAACGCATGACACGGAAACATACATTAAGTGATTGATTGGTTGGTTGGTTGGTTGGTTGGTTGGTTGGTTAAACACGTTGGTTAAACATGTTGGTTTAACACGTTGGTTAAACACGTTGGCTGGTTAAACACGTTTGATAGGCTCAATTTAAACAAGCGAAAAAAAACCATCTTGGATCCCGTATTTAACACATGAAACGGAAACATGCATTGATTTATTTATTGGTTGGTTGGTTGGTTGGTTGGTTGGTTAAACACGTTGGTTAAACATGTCGGTTAAACACGTAGTTTAAACACGTTGGCTGGTTAAACACGTTTGATAGGCTCAATTTTAACAAACGAAAAAAAAAACCATCTCGGATCCCGTTTTTAACACATGAAACGGAAACATGCATTGATTGATTGATTGGTTGTTTGGTTGGTTGGTTAAACACGTTGGTTAAACACGTTGGTTAAACACATTGGATAGGCTCAAAATTGGATCCCGTATTTAACACATGAAACGGAAACATGCATTGATTGATTGATTGATTGGTTGGTTGGTTAAACACGTTGGTTAAACATGTTGGTTAAATATATTGGTTAAACACCTTGTTTAAACATATTGGTTAAACACCTTGGTTAAACATAATGGTTAAACACGTTGGCTGGTTAAACACGTTGGATAGGCTCAATTTAAACAAGCGAAAAAAAACAACATCTTGGATCCCGTATTTAACACATGAAACGGAAACATGCATTGATTGATTGATTGATTGGTTGGTTGGTTGGTTAAACATGTTGGTTAAACACGTTGGTTAAACACGTTGGCTGGTTAAACACGTTAGATAGGCTCAATTTAAACAAGCGAAAAAAACCATCTTGGATCCCGTATTTAACACATGAAACGCAAACATGCATTGATTGATTGATTGGTTGGTTGGTTGGTTGGTTGGTTGGTAAGTTGGTTAAACACGTTGGTTAAACACGTTGGTTAAACACGTTTGCTGTTTAACACGTTAGATAGGCTCAATTTAAACGAGCGAAAAAAACCATCTTGGATCCCGTATTTAACACATGAAACGGAAACATGCATTGATTGATTGATTGATTGATTGGTTGGGTGGTTGGTTGGTTGGTTGGTTGGTTGGTTGGTTAAACATGTTGGTTAAACACGTTGGTTAAACACGTTGGCTGGTTAAACACGTTAGATAGGCTCAATTTAAACGAGCGAAAAAAAAACATCTTGGATCCCGTATTTAACTCATGAAACGGAAACATGCATTGATTGATTGATTGATTGATTGGTTGGTTGGTTGGTTGGTTGGTTGGTTGGTTGTTGGTTAAACACGTTAGTTAAACATATTTGTTAAACATGTTGGTTAAACACGTTTGATAGGCTCAATTAAAACAAGCGAAAAAAAAGAGACCTTGAATCCCGTATCAAACACATGAAACGGAAACATTGATTGATTGATTGGTTGGTTGGTTGGTTGGTTGGTTGGTTGGTTGATTGATTGGTTGGTTGGTTGGTTGGTTGGTTGGTTGGTTGGTTGGTTGGTTGGTTGGTTGGTTGAAATTCAAACACACATAAAACTGTTTAAATAGTGCCAAAACCACATAATTTGATGACCTTGACCTTTGACCTTGTGACCTTCGTCAAGGTCATTGCTCCACAAGGTCATTGCAAAAGACCCTATGGGTCAAGGACCTTTGTTTAAGAGTTTTGCCTAAATATGGCTTTTTAAAAACCATCGATGGGAGTTATGTCCCTTACATGATGGTAAAATCAATATAGTCATAATGTAAAAAAGTTGCCCCTTGAAGTACTTAACATTTTTCACTGCTTAAATTTTCTGTATCTATAACCATTCAAGAATTATAGGGAAATCAAAGACATATGAAAATCTAAAATATGACCTTGACCTTTGACCTTGACCTAATTTTCTAAGTTAGGAATCAGGGGACTCAAATAAAAACATTCCAGGGTTATACGGTTAACGGTTTATGAGTTAAAAAAACATACCGACAAATTTATTCCGTAAAGATAGATAACTCCTATAAAATTTCATCGAATCGCTTCGATCCAAATTAGCCAAAATTTTCTGAGGATGTAACGAACAATTTGTAAAAAGAATTTTGTCGCTATCTTTTTTTGTTACGAAGGAGATGCACACACATGATAAACAGTGAATAGGGAGATAACTCTTACAGAGAAAATTGTTCGTCTTAGCAGGGTGAAATTTAAAAGCGCATAAACTATACGATACAATATGAGAAATATCTAAGCGACATATTGCGAAACAAACATTTATCGCAAGAACAAAAGTTGGCGGAAAAAAAAAAATAATAATAATAATAATCAGAACAAATACAATAAGTCTTTCCACAGAAAAGTGGAAAGACTTAATAATAATCAGAACAAAAACAATAAGTCTTTCCACAGAAAAGTGGAAAGACTTAATAAATATAAAGCAATTGTTTTGAAAACAATTGTTAGGCAGTCTTTCCCCTCTGATGAATGGACAATTGATTTTTTCGATTTATTGATTTGGAAAAAGGGGGCGGGGGGGGGGGGGGGGGGGGGGGGTATTTGTTTGTTTGTTTGTTTTTGTAAAGGGTCTATATTATTTAGTTACCGGAGAAGTTTCATGTTTAGTTTGGAAAGTTTTTCTTTTATTTTAGATACAGCGCGCGCGCAAGATTGAGGAGACATCACGTGACGCGGGTTTATATTAAGAAAAACTTAGTCTTTTTATTTCTCTTTAGGTCGGGACGTTAAACAGACAACATGTATAGAGATGGAATGTACACAATGTAATTTCTTTTGTCATTGTAGGAAATTGACATTTTGATCACAGTTCACAAGCAGTGCATGTTTTGGATTTAATCGATCCGGTGTAACTTTAAAACACATTTATTGATTATTTTCTGATAATGTACATTTTTCAGCACCTGTTTGTAACACAGATTAGTATTTCAATCTCGGAGCGGACATTTTATTGTAGGTTTTTACTGAGATTGACGGACCTAGCAAGCGATTTTTACTGCATTGCCATTTCTTTTTTCTAGGAAAAGTCTTGAGAGATATCTGCAAAAAGTTTTTTTATGAACCTTCAGTACATGTATGCCCTGCTGACTGCAAATTTTCAGGTCGATTGGACTTGTAGTTTCAGAGAATATGTGGATTTTTTTTTCAGAAGAGACGTAAGAACAATAATAAAATAAAAATGTTCTTGAATAATTGAGAGTTTGTTCCTTCAATAAACTGTCATAAATAAACAGTCATGCATATTGATTGATTGATTAGTTGGTTGATTGATTGGTTGGTTGGTTGGTTGGTTTGTTGGTTGGTTGATTAAACACGTTTGATAGGGTCACTTAGAACAAGGGGAAAAAGACCTCAAGAGACCTTGCATCCCGTATTAAACGCATGACACGGAAACATACATTAAGTGATTGATTGGTTGGTTGGTTGGTTGGTTGGTTGGTTGGTTAAACACGTTGGTTAAACATGTTGGTTTAACACGTTGGTTAAACACGTTGGCTGGTTAAACACGTTTGATAGGCTCAATTTAAACAAGCGAAAAAAAACCATCTTGGATCCCGTATTTAACACATGAAACGGAAACATGCATTGATTTATTTATTGGTTGGTTGGTTGGTTGGTTGGTTGGTTAAACACGTTGGTTAAACATGTCGGTTAAACACGTAGTTTAAACACGTTGGCTGGTTAAACACGTTTGATAGGCTCAATTTTAACAAACGAAAAAAAAACCATCTCGGATCCCGTTTTTAACACATGAAACGGAAACATGCATTGATTGATTGATTGGTTGTTTGGTTGGTTGGTTAAACACGTTGGTTAAACACGTTGGTTAAACACATTGGATAGGCTCAAAATTGGATCCCGTATTTAACACATGAAACGGAAACATGCATTGATTGATTGATTGATTGGTTGGTTGGTTAAACACGTTGGTTAAACATGTTGGTTAAATATATTGGTTAAACACCTTGTTTAAACATATTGGTTAAACACCTTGGTTAAACATAATGGTTAAACACGTTGGCTGGTTAAACACGTTGGATAGGCTCAATTTAAACAAGCGAAAAAAAACAACATCTTGGATCCCGTATTTAACACATGAAACGGAAACATGCATTGATTGATTGATTGATTGGTTGGTTGGTTGGTTAAACATGTTGGTTAAACACGTTGGTTAAACACGTTGGCTGGTTAAACACGTTAGATAGGCTCAATTTAAACAAGCGAAAAAAACCATCTTGGATCCCGTATTTAACACATGAAACGCAAACATGCATTGATTGATTGATTGGTTGGTTGGTTGGTTGGTTGGTTGGTAAGTTGGTTAAACACGTTGGTTAAACACGTTGGTTAAACACGTTTGCTGTTTAACACGTTAGATAGGCTCAATTTAAACGAGCGAAAAAAACCATCTTGGATCCCGTATTTAACACATGAAACGGAAACATGCATTGATTGATTGATTGATTGATTGGTTGGGTGGTTGGTTGGTTGGTTGGTTGGTTGGTTGGTTAAACATGTTGGTTAAACACGTTGGTTAAACACGTTGGCTGGTTAAACACGTTAGATAGGCTCAATTTAAACGAGCGAAAAAAAAACATCTTGGATCCCGTATTTAACTCATGAAACGGAAACATGCATTGATTGATTGATTGATTGATTGGTTGGTTGGTTGGTTGGTTGGTTGGTTGGTTGTTGGTTAAACACGTTAGTTAAACATATTTGTTAAACATGTTGGTTAAACACGTTTGATAGGCTCAATTAAAACAAGCGAAAAAAAAGAGACCTTGAATCCCGTATCAAACACATGAAACGGAAACATTGATTGATTGATTGGTTGGTTGGTTGGTTGGTTGGTTGGTTGGTTGATTGATTGGTTGGTTGGTTGGTTGGTTGGTTGGTTGGTTGGTTGGTTGGTTGGTTGGTTGGTTGAAATTCAAACACACATAAAACTGTTTAAATAGTGCCAAAACCACATAATTTGATGACCTTGACCTTTGACCTTGTGACCTTCGTCAAGGTCATTGCTCCACAAGGTCATTGCAAAAGACCCTATGGGTCAAGGACCTTTGTTTAAGAGTTTTGCCTAAATATGGCTTTTTAAAAACCATCGATGGGAGTTATGTCCCTTACATGATGGTAAAATCAATATAGTCATAATGTAAAAAAGTTGCCCCTTGAAGTACTTAACATTTTTCACTGCTTAAATTTTCTGTATCTATAACCATTCAAGAATTATAGGGAAATCAAAGACATATGAAAATCTAAAATATGACCTTGACCTTTGACCTTGACCTAATTTTCTAAGTTAGGAATCAGGGGACTCAAATAAAAACATTCCAGGGTTATACGGTTAACGGTTTATGAGTTAAAAAAACATACCGACAAATTTATTCCGTAAAGATAGATAACTCCTATAAAATTTCATCGAATCGCTTCGATCCAAATTAGCCAAAATTTTCTGAGGATGTAACGAACAATTTGTAAAAAGAATTTTGTCGCTATCTTTTTTTGTTACGAAGGAGATGCACACACATGATAAACAGTGAATAGGGAGATAACTCTTACAGAGAAAATTGTTCGTCTTAGCAGGGTGAAATTTAAAAGCGCATAAACTATACGATACAATATGAGAAATATCTAAGCGACATATTGCGAAACAAACATTTATCGCAAGAACAAAAGTTGGCGGAAAAAAAAAAATAATAATAATAATAATCAGAACAAATACAATAAGTCTTTCCACAGAAAAGTGGAAAGACTTAATAATAATCAGAACAAAAACAATAAGTCTTTCCACAGAAAAGTGGAAAGACTTAATAAATATAAAGCAATTGTTTTGAAAACAATTGTTAGGCAGTCTTTCCCCTCTGATGAATGGACAATTGATTTTTTCGATTTATTGATTTGGAAAAAGGGGGCGGGGGGGGGGGGGGGGGGGTATTTGTTTGTTTGTTTGTTTTTGTAAAGGGTCTATATTATTTAGTTACCGGAGAAGTTTCATGTTTAGTTTGGAAAGTTTTTCTTTTATTTTAGATACAGCGCGCGCGCAAGATTGAGGAGACATCACGTGACGCGGGTTTATATTAAGAAAAACTTAGTCTTTTTATTTCTCTTTAGGTCGGGACGTTAAACAGACAACATGTATAGAGATGGAATGTACACAATGTAATTTCTTTTGTCATTGTAGGAAATTGACATTTTGATCACAGTTCACAAGCAGTGCATGTTTTGGATTTAATCGATCCGGTGTAACTTTAAAACACATTTATTGATTATTTTCTGATAATGTACATTTTTCAGCACCTGTTTGTAACACAGATTAGTATTTCAATCTCGGAGCGGACATTTTATTGTAGGTTTTTACTGAGATTGACGGACCTAGCAAGCGATTTTTACTGCATTGCCATTTCTTTTTTCTAGGAAAAGTCTTGAGAGATATCTGCAAAAAGTTTTTTTATGAACCTTCAGTACATGTATGCCCTGCTGACTGCAAATTTTCAGGTCGATTGGACTTGTAGTTTCAGAGAATATGTGGATTTTTTTTTCAGAAGAGACGTAAGAACAATAATAAAATAAAAATGTTCTTGAATAATTGAGAGTTTGTTCCTTCAATAAACTGTCATAAATAAACAGTCATGCATATTGATTGATTGATTAGTTGGTTGATTGATTGGTTGGTTGGTTGGTTGGTTTGTTGGTTGGTTGATTAAACACGTTTGATAGGGTCACTTAGAACAAGGGGAAAAAGACCTCAAGAGACCTTGCATCCCGTATTAAACGCATGACACGGAAACATACATTAAGTGATTGATTGGTTGGTTGGTTGGTTGGTTGGTTGGTTAAACACGTTGGTTAAACATGTTGGTTTAACACGTTGGTTAAACACGTTGGCTGGTTAAACACGTTTGATAGGCTCAATTTAAACAAGCGAAAAAAAACCATCTTGGATCCCGTATTTAACACATGAAACGGAAACATGCATTGATTTATTTATTGGTTGGTTGGTTGGTTGGTTGGTTGGTTAAACACGTTGGTTAAACATGTCGGTTAAACACGTAGTTTAAACACGTTGGCTGGTTAAACACGTTTGATAGGCTCAATTTTAACAAACGAAAAAAAAACCATCTCGGATCCCGTTTTTAACACATGAAACGGAAACATGCATTGATTGATTGATTGGTTGTTTGGTTGGTTGGTTAAACACGTTGGTTAAACACGTTGGTTAAACACATTGGATAGGCTCAAAATTGGATCCCGTATTTAACACATGAAACGGAAACATGCATTGATTGATTGATTGATTGGTTGGTTGGTTAAACACGTTGGTTAAACATGTTGGTTAAATATATTGGTTAAACACCTTGTTTAAACATATTGGTTAAACACCTTGGTTAAACATAATGGTTAAACACGTTGGCTGGTTAAACACGTTGGATAGGCTCAATTTAAACAAGCGAAAAAAAACAACATCTTGGATCCCGTATTTAACACATGAAACGGAAACATGCATTGATTGATTGATTGATTGGTTGGTTGGTTGGTTAAACATGTTGGTTAAACACGTTGGTTAAACACGTTGGCTGGTTAAACACGTTAGATAGGCTCAATTTAAACAAGCGAAAAAAACCATCTTGGATCCCGTATTTAACACATGAAACGCAAACATGCATTGATTGATTGATTGGTTGGTTGGTTGGTTGGTTGGTTGGTAAGTTGGTTAAACACGTTGGTTAAACACGTTGGTTAAACACGTTTGCTGTTTAACACGTTAGATAGGCTCAATTTAAACGAGCGAAAAAAACCATCTTGGATCCCGTATTTAACACATGAAACGGAAACATGCATTGATTGATTGATTGATTGATTGGTTGGGTGGTTGGTTGGTTGGTTGGTTGGTTGGTTGGTTAAACATGTTGGTTAAACACGTTGGTTAAACACGTTGGCTGGTTAAACACGTTAGATAGGCTCAATTTAAACGAGCGAAAAAAAAACATCTTGGATCCCGTATTTAACTCATGAAACGGAAACATGCATTGATTGATTGATTGATTGATTGGTTGGTTGGTTGGTTGGTTGGTTGGTTGGTTGTTGGTTAAACACGTTAGTTAAACATATTTGTTAAACATGTTGGTTAAACACGTTTGATAGGCTCAATTAAAACAAGCGAAAAAAAAGAGACCTTGAATCCCGTATCAAACACATGAAACGGAAACATTGATTGATTGATTGGTTGGTTGGTTGGTTGGTTGGTTGGTTGGTTGATTGATTGGTTGGTTGGTTGGTTGGTTGGTTGGTTGGTTGGTTGGTTGGTTGGTTGGTTGGTTGAAATTCAAACACACATAAAACTGTTTAAATAGTGCCAAAACCACATAATTTGATGACCTTGACCTTTGACCTTGTGACCTTCGTCAAGGTCATTGCTCCACAAGGTCATTGCAAAAGACCCTATGGGTCAAGGACCTTTGTTTAAGAGTTTTGCCTAAATATGGCTTTTTAAAAACCATCGATGGGAGTTATGTCCCTTACATGATGGTAAAATCAATATAGTCATAATGTAAAAAAGTTGCCCCTTGAAGTACTTAACATTTTTCACTGCTTAAATTTTCTGTATCTATAACCATTCAAGAATTATAGGGAAATCAAAGACATATGAAAATCTAAAATATGACCTTGACCTTTGACCTTGACCTAATTTTCTAAGTTAGGAATCAGGGGACTCAAATAAAAACATTCCAGGGTTATACGGTTAACGGTTTATGAG
This sequence comes from Mytilus edulis, assembly GCF_963676685.1. Taxonomy (NCBI): domain Eukaryota; kingdom Metazoa; phylum Mollusca; class Bivalvia; order Mytilida; family Mytilidae; genus Mytilus; species Mytilus edulis. The sequence continues at coordinate 5,836,184 of NC_092356.1, forward strand.
TTAAAAAAACATACCGACAAATTTATTCCGTAAAGATAGATAACTCCTATAAAATTTCATCGAATCGCTTCGATCCAAATTAGCCAAAATTTTCTGAGGATGTAACGAACAATTTGTAAAAAGAATTTTGTCGCTATCTTTTTTTGTTACGAAGGAGATGCACACACATGATAAACAGTGAATAGGGAGATAACTCTTACAGAGAAAATTGTTCGTCTTAGCAGGGTGAAATTTAAAAGCGCATAAACTATACGATACAATATGAGAAATATCTAAGCGACATATTGCGAAACAAACATTTATCGCAAGAACAAAAGTTGGCGGAAAAAAAAAAATAATAATAATAATAATCAGAACAAATACAATAAGTCTTTCCACAGAAAAGTGGAAAGACTTAATAATAATCAGAACAAAAACAATAAGTCTTTCCACAGAAAAGTGGAAAGACTTAATAAATATAAAGCAATTGTTTTGAAAACAATTGTTAGGCAGTCTTTCCCCTCTGATGAATGGACAATTGATTTTTTCGATTTATTGATTTGGAAAAAGGGGGCGGGGGGGGGGGGGGGGGGGGGGGGTATTTGTTTGTTTGTTTGTTTTTGTAAAGGGTCTATATTATTTAGTTACCGGAGAAGTTTCATGTTTAGTTTGGAAAGTTTTTCTTTTATTTTAGATACAGCGCGCGCGCAAGATTGAGGAGACATCACGTGACGCGGGTTTATATTAAGAAAAACTTAGTCTTTTTATTTCTCTTTAGGTCGGGACGTTAAACAGACAACATGTATAGAGATGGAATGTACACAATGTAATTTCTTTTGTCATTGTAGGAAATTGACATTTTGATCACAGTTCACAAGCAGTGCATGTTTTGGATTTAATCGATCCGGTGTAACTTTAAAACACATTTATTGATTATTTTCTGATAATGTACATTTTTCAGCACCTGTTTGTAACACAGATTAGTATTTCAATCTCGGAGCGGACATTTTATTGTAGGTTTTTACTGAGATTGACGGACCTAGCAAGCGATTTTTACTGCATTGCCATTTCTTTTTTCTAGGAAAAGTCTTGAGAGATATCTGCAAAAAGTTTTTTTATGAACCTTCAGTACATGTATGCCCTGCTGACTGCAAATTTTCAGGTCGATTGGACTTGTAGTTTCAGAGAATATGTGGATTTTTTTTTCAGAAGAGACGTAAGAACAATAATAAAATAAAAATGTTCTTGAATAATTGAGAGTTTGTTCCTTCAATAAACTGTCATAAATAAACAGTCATGCATATTGATTGATTGATTAGTTGGTTGATTGATTGGTTGGTTGGTTGGTTGGTTTGTTGGTTGGTTGATTAAACACGTTTGATAGGGTCACTTAGAACAAGGGGAAAAAGACCTCAAGAGACCTTGCATCCCGTATTAAACGCATGACACGGAAACATACATTAAGTGATTGATTGGTTGGTTGGTTGGTTGGTTGGTTGGTTGGTTAAACACGTTGGTTAAACATGTTGGTTTAACACGTTGGTTAAACACGTTGGCTGGTTAAACACGTTTGATAGGCTCAATTTAAACAAGCGAAAAAAAACCATCTTGGATCCCGTATTTAACACATGAAACGGAAACATGCATTGATTTATTTATTGGTTGGTTGGTTGGTTGGTTGGTTGGTTAAACACGTTGGTTAAACATGTCGGTTAAACACGTAGTTTAAACACGTTGGCTGGTTAAACACGTTTGATAGGCTCAATTTTAACAAACGAAAAAAAAACCATCTCGGATCCCGTTTTTAACACATGAAACGGAAACATGCATTGATTGATTGATTGGTTGTTTGGTTGGTTGGTTAAACACGTTGGTTAAACACGTTGGTTAAACACATTGGATAGGCTCAAAATTGGATCCCGTATTTAACACATGAAACGGAAACATGCATTGATTGATTGATTGATTGGTTGGTTGGTTAAACACGTTGGTTAAACATGTTGGTTAAATATATTGGTTAAACACCTTGTTTAAACATATTGGTTAAACACCTTGGTTAAACATAATGGTTAAACACGTTGGCTGGTTAAACACGTTGGATAGGCTCAATTTAAACAAGCGAAAAAAAACAACATCTTGGATCCCGTATTTAACACATGAAACGGAAACATGCATTGATTGATTGATTGATTGGTTGGTTGGTTGGTTAAACATGTTGGTTAAACACGTTGGTTAAACACGTTGGCTGGTTAAACACGTTAGATAGGCTCAATTTAAACAAGCGAAAAAAACCATCTTGGATCCCGTATTTAACACATGAAACGCAAACATGCATTGATTGATTGATTGGTTGGTTGGTTGGTTGGTTGGTTGGTAAGTTGGTTAAACACGTTGGTTAAACACGTTGGTTAAACACGTTTGCTGTTTAACACGTTAGATAGGCTCAATTTAAACGAGCGAAAAAAACCATCTTGGATCCCGTATTTAACACATGAAACGGAAACATGCATTGATTGATTGATTGATTGATTGGTTGGGTGGTTGGTTGGTTGGTTGGTTGGTTGGTTGGTTAAACATGTTGGTTAAACACGTTGGTTAAACACGTTGGCTGGTTAAACACGTTAGATAGGCTCAATTTAAACGAGCGAAAAAAAAACATCTTGGATCCCGTATTTAACTCATGAAACGGAAACATGCATTGATTGATTGATTGATTGATTGGTTGGTTGGTTGGTTGGTTGGTTGGTTGGTTGTTGGTTAAACACGTTAGTTAAACATATTTGTTAAACATGTTGGTTAAACACGTTTGATAGGCTCAATTAAAACAAGCGAAAAAAAAGAGACCTTGAATCCCGTATCAAACACATGAAACGGAAACATTGATTGATTGATTGGTTGGTTGGTTGGTTGGTTGGTTGGTTGGTTGATTGATTGGTTGGTTGGTTGGTTGGTTGGTTGGTTGGTTGGTTGGTTGGTTGGTTGGTTGGTTGAAATTCAAACACACATAAAACTGTTTAAATAGTGCCAAAACCACATAATTTGATGACCTTGACCTTTGACCTTGTGACCTTCGTCAAGGTCATTGCTCCACAAGGTCATTGCAAAAGACCCTATGGGTCAAGGACCTTTGTTTAAGAGTTTTGCCTAAATATGGCTTTTTAAAAACCATCGATGGGAGTTATGTCCCTTACATGATGGTAAAATCAATATAGTCATAATGTAAAAAAGTTGCCCCTTGAAGTACTTAACATTTTTCACTGCTTAAATTTTCTGTATCTATAACCATTCAAGAATTATAGGGAAATCAAAGACATATGAAAATCTAAAATATGACCTTGACCTTTGACCTTGACCTAATTTTCTAAGTTAGGAATCAGGGGACTCAAATAAAAACATTCCAGGGTTATACGGTTAACGGTTTATGAGTTAAAAAAACATACCGACAAATTTATTCCGTAAAGATAGATAACTCCTATAAAATTTCATCGAATCGCTTCGATCCAAATTAGCCAAAATTTTCTGAGGATGTAACGAACAATTTGTAAAAAGAATTTTGTCGCTATCTTTTTTTGTTACGAAGGAGATGCACACACATGATAAACAGTGAATAGGGAGATAACTCTTACAGAGAAAATTGTTCGTCTTAGCAGGGTGAAATTTAAAAGCGCATAAACTATACGATACAATATGAGAAATATCTAAGCGACATATTGCGAAACAAACATTTATCGCAAGAACAAAAGTTGGCGGAAAAAAAAAAATAATAATAATAATAATCAGAACAAATACAATAAGTCTTTCCACAGAAAAGTGGAAAGACTTAATAATAATCAGAACAAAAACAATAAGTCTTTCCACAGAAAAGTGGAAAGACTTAATAAATATAAAGCAATTGTTTTGAAAACAATTGTTAGGCAGTCTTTCCCCTCTGATGAATGGACAATTGATTTTTTCGATTTATTGATTTGGAAAAAGGGGGCGGGGGGGGGGGGGGGGGGGGGGGTATTTGTTTGTTTGTTTGTTTTTGTAAAGGGTCTATATTATTTAGTTACCGGAGAAGTTTCATGTTTAGTTTGGAAAGTTTTTCTTTTATTTTAGATACAGCGCGCGCGCAAGATTGAGGAGACATCACGTGACGCGGGTTTATATTAAGAAAAACTTAGTCTTTTTATTTCTCTTTAGGTCGGGACGTTAAACAGACAACATGTATAGAGATGGAATGTACACAATGTAATTTCTTTTGTCATTGTAGGAAATTGACATTTTGATCACAGTTCACAAGCAGTGCATGTTTTGGATTTAATCGATCCGGTGTAACTTTAAAACACATTTATTGATTATTTTCTGATAATGTACATTTTTCAGCACCTGTTTGTAACACAGATTAGTATTTCAATCTCGGAGCGGACATTTTATTGTAGGTTTTTACTGAGATTGACGGACCTAGCAAGCGATTTTTACTGCATTGCCATTTCTTTTTTCTAGGAAAAGTCTTGAGAGATATCTGCAAAAAGTTTTTTTATGAACCTTCAGTACATGTATGCCCTGCTGACTGCAAATTTTCAGGTCGATTGGACTTGTAGTTTCAGAGAATATGTGGATTTTTTTTTCAGAAGAGACGTAAGAACAATAATAAAATAAAAATGTTCTTGAATAATTGAGAGTTTGTTCCTTCAATAAACTGTCATAAATAAACAGTCATGCATATTGATTGATTGATTAGTTGGTTGATTGATTGGTTGGTTGGTTGGTTGGTTTGTTGGTTGGTTGATTAAACACGTTTGATAGGGTCACTTAGAACAAGGGGAAAAAGACCTCAAGAGACCTTGCATCCCGTATTAAACGCATGACACGGAAACATACATTAAGTGATTGATTGGTTGGTTGGTTGGTTGGTTGGTTGGTTGGTTAAACACGTTGGTTAAACATGTTGGTTTAACACGTTGGTTAAACACGTTGGCTGGTTAAACACGTTTGATAGGCTCAATTTAAACAAGCGAAAAAAAACCATCTTGGATCCCGTATTTAACACATGAAACGGAAACATGCATTGATTTATTTATTGGTTGGTTGGTTGGTTGGTTGGTTGGTTAAACACGTTGGTTAAACATGTCGGTTAAACACGTAGTTTAAACACGTTGGCTGGTTAAACACGTTTGATAGGCTCAATTTTAACAAACGAAAAAAAAACCATCTCGGATCCCGTTTTTAACACATGAAACGGAAACATGCATTGATTGATTGATTGGTTGTTTGGTTGGTTGGTTAAACACGTTGGTTAAACACGTTGGTTAAACACATTGGATAGGCTCAAAATTGGATCCCGTATTTAACACATGAAACGGAAACATGCATTGATTGATTGATTGATTGGTTGGTTGGTTAAACACGTTGGTTAAACATGTTGGTTAAATATATTGGTTAAACACCTTGTTTAAACATATTGGTTAAACACCTTGGTTAAACATAATGGTTAAACACGTTGGCTGGTTAAACACGTTGGATAGGCTCAATTTAAACAAGCGAAAAAAAACAACATCTTGGATCCCGTATTTAACACATGAAACGGAAACATGCATTGATTGATTGATTGATTGGTTGGTTGGTTGGTTAAACATGTTGGTTAAACACGTTGGTTAAACACGTTGGCTGGTTAAACACGTTAGATAGGCTCAATTTAAACAAGCGAAAAAAACCATCTTGGATCCCGTATTTAACACATGAAACGCAAACATGCATTGATTGATTGATTGGTTGGTTGGTTGGTTGGTTGGTTGGTAAGTTGGTTAAACACGTTGGTTAAACACGTTGGTTAAACACGTTTGCTGTTTAACACGTTAGATAGGCTCAATTTAAACGAGCGAAAAAAACCATCTTGGATCCCGTATTTAACACATGAAACGGAAACATGCATTGATTGATTGATTGATTGATTGGTTGGGTGGTTGGTTGGTTGGTTGGTTGGTTGGTTGGTTAAACATGTTGGTTAAACACGTTGGTTAAACACGTTGGCTGGTTAAACACGTTAGATAGGCTCAATTTAAACGAGCGAAAAAAAAACATCTTGGATCCCGTATTTAACTCATGAAACGGAAACATGCATTGATTGATTGATTGATTGATTGGTTGGTTGGTTGGTTGGTTGGTTGGTTGGTTGTTGGTTAAACACGTTAGTTAAACATATTTGTTAAACATGTTGGTTAAACACGTTTGATAGGCTCAATTAAAACAAGCGAAAAAAAAGAGACCTTGAATCCCGTATCAAACACATGAAACGGAAACATTGATTGATTGATTGGTTGGTTGGTTGGTTGGTTGGTTGGTTGGTTGATTGATTGGTTGGTTGGTTGGTTGGTTGGTTGGTTGGTTGGTTGGTTGGTTGGTTGGTTGGTTGAAATTCAAACACACATAAAACTGTTTAAATAGTGCCAAAACCACATAATTTGATGACCTTGACCTTTGACCTTGTGACCTTCGTCAAGGTCATTGCTCCACAAGGTCATTGCAAAAGACCCTATGGGTCAAGGACCTTTGTTTAAGAGTTTTGCCTAAATATGGCTTTTTAAAAACCATCGATGGGAGTTATGTCCCTTACATGATGGTAAAATCAATATAGTCATAATGTAAAAAAGTTGCCCCTTGAAGTACTTAACATTTTTCACTGCTTAAATTTTCTGTATCTATAACCATTCAAGAATTATAGGGAAATCAAAGACATATGAAAATCTAAAATATGACCTTGACCTTTGACCTTGACCTAATTTTCTAAGTTAGGAATCAGGGGACTCAAATAAAAACATTCCAGGGTTATACGGTTAACGGTTTATGAGTTAAAAAAACATACCGACAAATTTATTCCGTAAAGATAGATAACTCCTATAAAATTTCATCGAATCGCTTCGATCCAAATTAGCCAAAATTTTCTGAGGATGTAACGAACAATTTGTAAAAAGAATTTTGTCGCTATCTTTTTTTGTTACGAAGGAGATGCACACACATGATAAACAGTGAATAGGGAGATAACTCTTACAGAGAAAATTGTTCGTCTTAGCAGGGTGAAATTTAAAAGCGCATAAACTATACGATACAATATGAGAAATATCTAAGCGACATATTGCGAAACAAACATTTATCGCAAGAACAAAAGTTGGCGGAAAAAAAAAAATAATAATAATAATAATCAGAACAAATACAATAAGTCTTTCCACAGAAAAGTGGAAAGACTTAATAATAATCAGAACAAAAACAATAAGTCTTTCCACAGAAAAGTGGAAAGACTTAATAAATATAAAGCAATTGTTTTGAAAACAATTGTTAGGCAGTCTTTCCCCTCTGATGAATGGACAATTGATTTTTTCGATTTATTGATTTGGAAAAAGGGGGCGGGGGGGGGGGGGGGGGGGGGGGGTATTTGTTTGTTTGTTTGTTTTTGTAAAGGGTCTATATTATTTAGTTACCGGAGAAGTTTCATGTTTAGTTTGGAAAGTTTTTCTTTTATTTTAGATACAGCGCGCGCGCAAGATTGAGGAGACATCACGTGACGCGGGTTTATATTAAGAAAAACTTAGTCTTTTTATTTCTCTTTAGGTCGGGACGTTAAACAGACAACATGTATAGAGATGGAATGTACACAATGTAATTTCTTTTGTCATTGTAGGAAATTGACATTTTGATCACAGTTCACAAGCAGTGCATGTTTTGGATTTAATCGATCCGGTGTAACTTTAAAACACATTTATTGATTATTTTCTGATAATGTACATTTTTCAGCACCTGTTTGTAACACAGATTAGTATTTCAATCTCGGAGCGGACATTTTATTGTAGGTTTTTACTGAGATTGACGGACCTAGCAAGCGATTTTTACTGCATTGCCATTTCTTTTTTCTAGGAAAAGTCTTGAGAGATATCTGCAAAAAGTTTTTTTATGAACCTTCAGTACATGTATGCCCTGCTGACTGCAAATTTTCAGGTCGATTGGACTTGTAGTTTCAGAGAATATGTGGATTTTTTTTTCAGAAGAGACGTAAGAACAATAATAAAATAAAAATGTTCTTGAATAATTGAGAGTTTGTTCCTTCAATAAACTGTCATAAATAAACAGTCATGCATATTGATTGATTGATTAGTTGGTTGATTGATTGGTTGGTTGGTTGGTTGGTTTGTTGGTTGGTTGATTAAACACGTTTGATAGGGTCACTTAGAACAAGGGGAAAAAGACCTCAAGAGACCTTGCATCCCGTATTAAACGCATGACACGGAAACATACATTAAGTGATTGATTGGTTGGTTGGTTGGTTGGTTGGTTGGTTGGTTAAACACGTTGGTTAAACATGTTGGTTTAACACGTTGGTTAAACACGTTGGCTGGTTAAACACGTTTGATAGGCTCAATTTAAACAAGCGAAAAAAAACCATCTTGGATCCCGTATTTAACACATGAAACGGAAACATGCATTGATTTATTTATTGGTTGGTTGGTTGGTTGGTTGGTTGGTTAAACACGTTGGTTAAACATGTCGGTTAAACACGTAGTTTAAACACGTTGGCTGGTTAAACACGTTTGATAGGCTCAATTTTAACAAACGAAAAAAAAAACCATCTCGGATCCCGTTTTTAACACATGAAACGGAAACATGCATTGATTGATTGATTGGTTGTTTGGTTGGTTGGTTAAACACGTTGGTTAAACACGTTGGTTAAACACATTGGATAGGCTCAAAATTGGATCCCGTATTTAACACATGAAACGGAAACATGCATTGATTGATTGATTGATTGGTTGGTTGGTTAAACACGTTGGTTAAACATGTTGGTTAAATATATTGGTTAAACACCTTGTTTAAACATATTGGTTAAACACCTTGGTTAAACATAATGGTTAAACACGTTGGCTGGTTAAACACGTTGGATAGGCTCAATTTAAACAAGCGAAAAAAAACAACATCTTGGATCCCGTATTTAACACATGAAACGGAAACATGCATTGATTGATTGATTGATTGGTTGGTTGGTTGGTTAAACATGTTGGTTAAACACGTTGGTTAAACACGTTGGCTGGTTAAACACGTTAGATAGGCTCAATTTAAACAAGCGAAAAAAACCATCTTGGATCCCGTATTTAACACATGAAACGCAAACATGCATTGATTGATTGATTGGTTGGTTGGTTGGTTGGTTGGTTGGTAAGTTGGTTAAACACGTTGGTTAAACACGTTGGTTAAACACGTTTGCTGTTTAACACGTTAGATAGGCTCAATTTAAACGAGCGAAAAAAACCATCTTGGATCCCGTATTTAACACATGAAACGGAAACATGCATTGATTGATTGATTGATTGATTGGTTGGGTGGTTGGTTGGTTGGTTGGTTGGTTGGTTGGTTAAACATGTTGGTTAAACACGTTGGTTAAACACGTTGGCTGGTTAAACACGTTAGATAGGCTCAATTTAAACGAGCGAAAAAAAAACATCTTGGATCCCGTATTTAACTCATGAAACGGAAACATGCATTGATTGATTGATTGATTGATTGGTTGGTTGGTTGGTTGGTTGGTTGGTTGGTTGTTGGTTAAACACGTTAGTTAAACATATTTGTTAAACATGTTGGTTAAACACGTTTGATAGGCTCAATTAAAACAAGCGAAAAAAAAGAGACCTTGAATCCCGTATCAAACACATGAAACGGAAACATTGATTGATTGATTGGTTGGTTGGTTGGTTGGTTGGTTGGTTGGTTGATTGATTGGTTGGTTGGTTGGTTGGTTGGTTGGTTGGTTGGTTGGTTGGTTGGTTGAAATTCAAACACACATAAAACTGTTTAAATAGTGCCAAAACCACATAATTTGATGACCTTGACCTTTGACCTTGTGACCTTCGTCAAGGTCATTGCTCCACAAGGTCATTGCAAAAGACCCTATGGGTCAAGGACCTTTGTTTAAGAGTTTTGCCTAAATATGGCTTTTTAAAAACCATCGATGGGAGTTATGTCCCTTACATGATGGTAAAATCAATATAGTCATAATGTAAAAAAGTTGCCCCTTGAAGTACTTAACATTTTTCACTGCTTAAATTTTCTGTATCTATAACCATTCAAGAATTATAGGGAAATCAAAGACATATGAAAATCTAAAATATGACCTTGACCTTTGACCTTGACCTAATTTTCTAAGTTAGGAATCAGGGGACTCAAATAAAAACATTCCAGGGTTATACGGTTAACGGTTTATGAGTTAAAAAAACATACCGACAAATTTATTCCGTAAAGATAGATAACTCCTATAAAATTTCATCGAATCGCTTCGATCCAAATTAGCCAAAATTTTCTGAGGATGTAACGAACAATTTGTAAAAAGAATTTTGTCGCTATCTTTTTTTGTTACGAAGGAGATGCACACACATGATAAACAGTGAATAGGGAGATAACTCTTACAGAGAAAATTGTTCGTCTTAGCAGGGTGAAATTTAAAAGCGCATAAACTATACGATACAATATGAGAAATATCTAAGCGACATATTGCGAAACAAACATTTATCGCAAGAACAAAAGTTGGCGGAAAAAAAAAAATAATAATAATAATAATCAGAACAAATACAATAAGTCTTTCCACAGAAAAGTGGAAAGACTTAATAATAATCAGAACAAAAACAATAAGTCTTTCCACAGAAAAGTGGAAAGACTTAATAAATATAAAGCAATTGTTTTGAAAACAATTGTTAGGCAGTCTTTCCCCTCTGATGAATGGACAATTGATTTTTTCGATTTATTGATTTGGAAAAAGGGGGCGGGGGGGGGGGGGGGGGGGGGGGGTATTTGTTTGTTTGTTTGTTTTTGTAAAGGGTCTATATTATTTAGTTACCGGAGAAGTTTCATGTTTAGTTTGGAAAGTTTTTCTTTTATTTTAGATACAGCGCGCGCGCAAGATTGAGGAGACATCACGTGACGCGGGTTTATATTAAGAAAAACTTAGTCTTTTTATTTCTCTTTAGGTCGGGACGTTAAACAGACAACATGTATAGAGATGGAATGTACACAATGTAATTTCTTTTGTCATTGTAGGAAATTGACATTTTGATCACAGTTCACAAGCAGTGCATGTTTTGGATTTAATCGATCCGGTGTAACTTTAAAACACATTTATTGATTATTTTCTGATAATGTACATTTTTCAGCACCTGTTTGTAACACAGATTAGTATTTCAATCTCGGAGCGGACATTTTATTGTAGGTTTTTACTGAGATTGACGGACCTAGCAAGCGATTTTTACTGCATTGCCATTTCTTTTTTCTAGGAAAAGTCTTGAGAGATATCTGCAAAAAGTTTTTTTATGAACCTTCAGTACATGTATGCCCTGCTGACTGCAAATTTTCAGGTCGATTGGACTTGTAGTTTCAGAGAATATGTGGATTTTTTTTTCAGAAGAGACGTAAGAACAATAATAAAATAAAAATGTTCTTGAATAATTGAGAGTTTGTTCCTTCAATAAACTGTCATAAATAAACAGTCATGCATATTGATTGATTGATTAGTTGGTTGATTGATTGGTTGGTTGGTTGGTTGGTTTGTTGGTTGGTTGATTAAACACGTTTGATAGGGTCACTTAGAACAAGGGGAAAAAGACCTCAAGAGACCTTGCATCCCGTATTAAACGCATGACACGGAAACATACATTAAGTGATTGATTGGTTGGTTGGTTGGTTGGTTGGTTGGTTGGTTAAACACGTTGGTTAAACATGTTGGTTTAACACGTTGGTTAAACACGTTGGCTGGTTAAACACGTTTGATAGGCTCAATTTAAACAAGCGAAAAAAAACCATCTTGGATCCCGTATTTAACACATGAAACGGAAACATGCATTGATTTATTTATTGGTTGGTTGGTTGGTTGGTTGGTTGGTTAAACACGTTGGTTAAACATGTCGGTTAAACACGTAGTTTAAACACGTTGGCTGGTTAAACACGTTTGATAGGCTCAATTTTAACAAACGAAAAAAAAAACCATCTCGGATCCCGTTTTTAACACATGAAACGGAAACATGCATTGATTGATTGATTGGTTGTTTGGTTGGTTGGTTAAACACGTTGGTTAAACACGTTGGTTAAACACATTGGATAGGCTCAAAATTGGATCCCGTATTTAACACATGAAACGGAAACATGCATTGATTGATTGATTGATTGGTTGGTTGGTTAAACACGTTGGTTAAACATGTTGGTTAAATATATTGGTTAAACACCTTGTTTAAACATATTGGTTAAACACCTTGGTTAAACATAATGGTTAAACACGTTGGCTGGTTAAACACGTTGGATAGGCTCAATTTAAACAAGCGAAAAAAAACAACATCTTGGATCCCGTATTTAACACATGAAACGGAAACATGCATTGATTGATTGATTGATTGGTTGGTTGGTTGGTTAAACATGTTGGTTAAACACGTTGGTTAAACACGTTGGCTGGTTAAACACGTTAGATAGGCTCAATTTAAACAAGCGAAAAAAACCATCTTGGATCCCGTATTTAACACATGAAACGCAAACATGCATTGATTGATTGATTGGTTGGTTGGTTGGTTGGTTGGTTGGTAAGTTGGTTAAACACGTTGGTTAAACACGTTGGTTAAACACGTTTGCTGTTTAACACGTTAGATAGGCTCAATTTAAACGAGCGAAAAAAACCATCTTGGATCCCGTATTTAACACATGAAACGGAAACATGCATTGATTGATTGATTGATTGATTGGTTGGGTGGTTGGTTGGTTGGTTGGTTGGTTGGTTGGTTAAACATGTTGGTTAAACACGTTGGTTAAACACGTTGGCTGGTTAAACACGTTAGATAGGCTCAATTTAAACGAGCGAAAAAAAAACATCTTGGATCCCGTATTTAACTCATGAAACGGAAACATGCATTGATTGATTGATTGATTGATTGGTTGGTTGGTTGGTTGGTTGGTTGGTTGGTTGTTGGTTAAACACGTTAGTTAAACATATTTGTTAAACATGTTGGTTAAACACGTTTGATAGGCTCAATTAAAACAAGCGAAAAAAAAGAGACCTTGAATCCCGTATCAAACACATGAAACGGAAACATTGATTGATTGATTGGTTGGTTGGTTGGTTGGTTGGTTGGTTGGTTGATTGATTGGTTGGTTGGTTGGTTGGTTGGTTGGTTGGTTGGTTGGTTGGTTGGTTGAAATTCAAACACACATAAAACTGTTTAAATAGTGCCAAAACCACATAATTTGATGACCTTGACCTTTGACCTTGTGACCTTCGTCAAGGTCATTGCTCCACAAGGTCATTGCAAAAGACCCTATGGGTCAAGGACCTTTGTTTAAGAGTTTTGCCTAAATATGGCTTTTTAAAAACCATCGATGGGAGTTATGTCCCTTACATGATGGTAAAATCAATATAGTCATAATGTAAAAAAGTTGCCCCTTGAAGTACTTAACATTTTTCACTGCTTAAATTTTCTGTATCTATAACCATTCAAGAATTATAGGGAAATCAAAGACATATGAAAATCTAAAATATGACCTTGACCTTTGACCTTGACCTAATTTTCTAAGTTAGGAATCAGGGGACTCAAATAAAAACATTCCAGGGTTATACGGTTAACGGTTTATGAGTTAAAAAAACATACCGACAAATTTATTCCGTAAAGATAGATAACTCCTATAAAATTTCATCGAATCGCTTCGATCCAAATTAGCCAAAATTTTCTGAGGATGTAACGAACAATTTGTAAAAAGAATTTTGTCGCTATCTTTTTTTGTTACGAAGGAGATGCACACACATGATAAACAGTGAATAGGGAGATAACTCTTACAGAGAAAATTGTTCGTCTTAGCAGGGTGAAATTTAAAAGCGCATAAACTATACGATACAATATGAGAAATATCTAAGCGACATATTGCGAAACAAACATTTATCGCAAGAACAAAAGTTGGCGGAAAAAAAAAAATAATAATAATAATAATCAGAACAAATACAATAAGTCTTTCCACAGAAAAGTGGAAAGACTTAATAATAATCAGAACAAAAACAATAAGTCTTTCCACAGAAAAGTGGAAAGACTTAATAAATATAAAGCAATTGTTTTGAAAACAATTGTTAGGCAGTCTTTCCCCTCTGATGAATGGACAATTGATTTTTTCGATTTATTGATTTGGAAAAAGGGGGCGGGGGGGGGGGGGGGGGGGGGGGTATTTGTTTGTTTGTTTGTTTTTGTAAAGGGTCTATATTATTTAGTTACCGGAGAAGTTTCATGTTTAGTTTGGAAAGTTTTTCTTTTATTTTAGATACAGCGCGCGCGCAAGATTGAGGAGACATCACGTGACGCGGGTTTATATTAAGAAAAACTTAGTCTTTTTATTTCTCTTTAGGTCGGGACGTTAAACAGACAACATGTATAGAGATGGAATGTACACAATGTAATTTCTTTTGTCATTGTAGGAAATTGACATTTTGATCACAGTTCACAAGCAGTGCATGTTTTGGATTTAATCGATCCGGTGTAACTTTAAAACACATTTATTGATTATTTTCTGATAATGTACATTTTTCAGCACCTGTTTGTAACACAGATTAGTATTTCAATCTCGGAGCGGACATTTTATTGTAGGTTTTTACTGAGATTGACGGACCTAGCAAGCGATTTTTACTGCATTGCCATTTCTTTTTTCTAGGAAAAGTCTTGAGAGATATCTGCAAAAAGTTTTTTTATGAACCTTCAGTACATGTATGCCCTGCTGACTGCAAATTTTCAGGTCGATTGGACTTGTAGTTTCAGAGAATATGTGGATTTTTTTTTCAGAAGAGACGTAAGAACAATAATAAAATAAAAATGTTCTTGAATAATTGAGAGTTTGTTCCTTCAATAAACTGTCATAAATAAACAGTCATGCATATTGATTGATTGATTAGTTGGTTGATTGATTGGTTGGTTGGTTGGTTGGTTTGTTGGTTGGTTGATTAAACACGTTTGATAGGGTCACTTAGAACAAGGGGAAAAAGACCTCAAGAGACCTTGCATCCCGTATTAAACGCATGACACGGAAACATACATTAAGTGATTGATTGGTTGGTTGGTTGGTTGGTTGGTTGGTTGGTTAAACACGTTGGTTAAACATGTTGGTTTAACACGTTGGTTAAACACGTTGGCTGGTTAAACACGTTTGATAGGCTCAATTTAAACAAGCGAAAAAAAACCATCTTGGATCCCGTATTTAACACATGAAACGGAAACATGCATTGATTTATTTATTGGTTGGTTGGTTGGTTGGTTGGTTGGTTAAACACGTTGGTTAAACATGTCGGTTAAACACGTAGTTTAAACACGTTGGCTGGTTAAACACGTTTGATAGGCTCAATTTTAACAAACGAAAAAAAAACCATCTCGGATCCCGTTTTTAACACATGAAACGGAAACATGCATTGATTGATTGATTGGTTGTTTGGTTGGTTGGTTAAACACGTTGGTTAAACACGTTGGTTAAACACATTGGATAGGCTCAAAATTGGATCCCGTATTTAACACATGAAACGGAAACATGCATTGATTGATTGATTGATTGGTTGGTTGGTTAAACACGTTGGTTAAACATGTTGGTTAAATATATTGGTTAAACACCTTGTTTAAACATATTGGTTAAACACCTTGGTTAAACATAATGGTTAAACACGTTGGCTGGTTAAACACGTTGGATAGGCTCAATTTAAACAAGCGAAAAAAAACAACATCTTGGATCCCGTATTTAACACATGAAACGGAAACATGCATTGATTGATTGATTGATTGGTTGGTTGGTTGGTTAAACATGTTGGTTAAACACGTTGGTTAAACACGTTGGCTGGTTAAACACGTTAGATAGGCTCAATTTAAACAAGCGAAAAAAACCATCTTGGATCCCGTATTTAACACATGAAACGCAAACATGCATTGATTGATTGATTGGTTGGTTGGTTGGTTGGTTGGTTGGTAAGTTGGTTAAACACGTTGGTTAAACACGTTGGTTAAACACGTTTGCTGTTTAACACGTTAGATAGGCTCAATTTAAACGAGCGAAAAAAACCATCTTGGATCCCGTATTTAACACATGAAACGGAAACATGCATTGATTGATTGATTGATTGATTGGTTGGGTGGTTGGTTGGTTGGTTGGTTGGTTGGTTGGTTAAACATGTTGGTTAAACACGTTGGTTAAACACGTTGGCTGGTTAAACACGTTAGATAGGCTCAATTTAAACGAGCGAAAAAAAAACATCTTGGATCCCGTATTTAACTCATGAAACGGAAACATGCATTGATTGATTGATTGATTGATTGGTTGGTTGGTTGGTTGGTTGGTTGGTTGGTTGTTGGTTAAACACGTTAGTTAAACATATTTGTTAAACATGTTGGTTAAACACGTTTGATAGGCTCAATTAAAACAAGCGAAAAAAAAGAGACCTTGAATCCCGTATCAAACACATGAAACGGAAACATTGATTGATTGATTGGTTGGTTGGTTGGTTGGTTGGTTGGTTGGTTGATTGATTGGTTGGTTGGTTGGTTGGTTGGTTGGTTGGTTGGTTGGTTGGTTGGTTGAAATTCAAACACACATAAAACTGTTTAAATAGTGCCAAAACCACATAATTTGATGACCTTGACCTTTGACCTTGTGACCTTCGTCAAGGTCATTGCTCCACAAGGTCATTGCAAAAGACCCTATGGGTCAAGGACCTTTGTTTAAGAGTTTTGCCTAAATATGGCTTTTTAAAAACCATCGATGGGAGTTATGTCCCTTACATGATGGTAAAATCAATATAGTCATAATGTAAAAAAGTTGCCCCTTGAAGTACTTAACATTTTTCACTGCTTAAATTTTCTGTATCTATAACCATTCAAGAATTATAGGGAAATCAAAGACATATGAAAATCTAAAATATGACCTTGACCTTTGACCTTGACCTAATTTTCTAAGTTAGGAATCAGGGGACTCAAATAAAAACATTCCAGGGTTATACGGTTAACGGTTTATGAGTTAAAAAAACATACCGACAAATTTATTCCGTAAAGATAGATAACTCCTATAAAATTTCATCGAATCGCTTCGATCCAAATTAGCCAAAATTTTCTGAGGATGTAACGAACAATTTGTAAAAAGAATTTTGTCGCTATCTTTTTTTGTTACGAAGGAGATGCACACACATGATAAACAGTGAATAGGGAGATAACTCTTACAGAGAAAATTGTTCGTCTTAGCAGGGTGAAATTTAAAAGCGCATAAACTATACGATACAATATGAGAAATATCTAAGCGACATATTGCGAAACAAACATTTATCGCAAGAACAAAAGTTGGCGGAAAAAAAAAAATAATAATAATAATAATCAGAACAAATACAATAAGTCTTTCCACAGAAAAGTGGAAAGACTTAATAATAATCAGAACAAAAACAATAAGTCTTTCCACAGAAAAGTGGAAAGACTTAATAAATATAAAGCAATTGTTTTGAAAACAATTGTTAGGCAGTCTTTCCCCTCTGATGAATGGACAATTGATTTTTTCGATTTATTGATTTGGAAAAAGGGGGCGGGGGGGGGGGGGGGGGGGGGGTATTTGTTTGTTTGTTTGTTTTTGTAAAGGGTCTATATTATTTAGTTACCGGAGAAGTTTCATGTTTAGTTTGGAAAGTTTTTCTTTTATTTTAGATACAGCGCGCGCGCAAGATTGAGGAGACATCACGTGACGCGGGTTTATATTAAGAAAAACTTAGTCTTTTTATTTCTCTTTAGGTCGGGACGTTAAACAGACAACATGTATAGAGATGGAATGTACACAATGTAATTTCTTTTGTCATTGTAGGAAATTGACATTTTGATCACAGTTCACAAGCAGTGCATGTTTTGGATTTAATCGATCCGGTGTAACTTTAAAACACATTTATTGATTATTTTCTGATAATGTACATTTTTCAGCACCTGTTTGTAACACAGATTAGTATTTCAATCTCGGAGCGGACATTTTATTGTAGGTTTTTACTGAGATTGACGGACCTAGCAAGCGATTTTTACTGCATTGCCATTTCTTTTTTCTAGGAAAAGTCTTGAGAGATATCTGCAAAAAGTTTTTTTATGAACCTTCAGTACATGTATGCCCTGCTGACTGCAAATTTTCAGGTCGATTGGACTTGTAGTTTCAGAGAATATGTGGATTTTTTTTTCAGAAGAGACGTAAGAACAATAATAAAATAAAAATGTTCTTGAATAATTGAGAGTTTGTTCCTTCAATAAACTGTCATAAATAAACAGTCATGCATATTGATTGATTGATTAGTTGGTTGATTGATTGGTTGGTTGGTTGGTTGGTTTGTTGGTTGGTTGATTAAACACGTTTGATAGGGTCACTTAGAACAAGGGGAAAAAGACCTCAAGAGACCTTGCATCCCGTATTAAACGCATGACACGGAAACATACATTAAGTGATTGATTGGTTGGTTGGTTGGTTGGTTGGTTGGTTGGTTAAACACGTTGGTTAAACATGTTGGTTTAACACGTTGGTTAAACACGTTGGCTGGTTAAACACGTTTGATAGGCTCAATTTAAACAAGCGAAAAAAAACCATCTTGGATCCCGTATTTAACACATGAAACGGAAACATGCATTGATTTATTTATTGGTTGGTTGGTTGGTTGGTTGGTTGGTTAAACACGTTGGTTAAACATGTCGGTTAAACACGTAGTTTAAACACGTTGGCTGGTTAAACACGTTTGATAGGCTCAATTTTAACAAACGAAAAAAAAACCATCTCGGATCCCGTTTTTAACACATGAAACGGAAACATGCATTGATTGATTGATTGGTTGTTTGGTTGGTTGGTTAAACACGTTGGTTAAACACGTTGGTTAAACACATTGGATAGGCTCAAAATTGGATCCCGTATTTAACACATGAAACGGAAACATGCATTGATTGATTGATTGATTGGTTGGTTGGTTAAACACGTTGGTTAAACATGTTGGTTAAATATATTGGTTAAACACCTTGTTTAAACATATTGGTTAAACACCTTGGTTAAACATAATGGTTAAACACGTTGGCTGGTTAAACACGTTGGATAGGCTCAATTTAAACAAGCGAAAAAAAACAACATCTTGGATCCCGTATTTAACACATGAAACGGAAACATGCATTGATTGATTGATTGATTGGTTGGTTGGTTGGTTAAACATGTTGGTTAAACACGTTGGTTAAACACGTTGGCTGGTTAAACACGTTAGATAGGCTCAATTTAAACAAGCGAAAAAAACCATCTTGGATCCCGTATTTAACACATGAAACGCAAACATGCATTGATTGATTGATTGGTTGGTTGGTTGGTTGGTTGGTTGGTAAGTTGGTTAAACACGTTGGTTAAACACGTTGGTTAAACACGTTTGCTGTTTAACACGTTAGATAGGCTCAATTTAAACGAGCGAAAAAAACCATCTTGGATCCCGTATTTAACACATGAAACGGAAACATGCATTGATTGATTGATTGATTGATTGGTTGGGTGGTTGGTTGGTTGGTTGGTTGGTTGGTTGGTTAAACATGTTGGTTAAACACGTTGGTTAAACACGTTGGCTGGTTAAACACGTTAGATAGGCTCAATTTAAACGAGCGAAAAAAAAACATCTTGGATCCCGTATTTAACTCATGAAACGGAAACATGCATTGATTGATTGATTGATTGATTGGTTGGTTGGTTGGTTGGTTGGTTGGTTGGTTGTTGGTTAAACACGTTAGTTAAACATATTTGTTAAACATGTTGGTTAAACACGTTTGATAGGCTCAATTAAAACAAGCGAAAAAAAAGAGACCTTGAATCCCGTATCAAACACATGAAACGGAAACATTGATTGATTGATTGGTTGGTTGGTTGGTTGGTTGGTTGGTTGGTTGATTGATTGGTTGGTTGGTTGGTTGGTTGGTTGGTTGGTTGGTTGGTTGGTTGGTTGAAATTCAAACACACATAAAACTGTTTAAATAGTGCCAAAACCACATAATTTGATGACCTTGACCTTTGACCTTGTGACCTTCGTCAAGGTCATTGCTCCACAAGGTCATTGCAAAAGACCCTATGGGTCAAGGACCTTTGTTTAAGAGTTTTGCCTAAATATGGCTTTTTAAAAACCATCGATGGGAGTTATGTCCCTTACATGATGGTAAAATCAATATAGTCATAATGTAAAAAAGTTGCCCCTTGAAGTACTTAACATTTTTCACTGCTTAAATTTTCTGTATCTATAACCATTCAAGAATTATAGGGAAATCAAAGACATATGAAAATCTAAAATATGACCTTGACCTTTGACCTTGACCTAATTTTCTAAGTTAGGAATCAGGGGACTCAAATAAAAACATTCCAGGGTTATACGGTTAACGGTTTATGAGTTAAAAAAACATACCGACAAATTTATTCCGTAAAGATAGATAACTCCTATAAAATTTCATCGAATCGCTTCGATCCAAATTAGCCAAAATTTTCTGAGGATGTAACGAACAATTTGTAAAAAGAATTTTGTCGCTATCTTTTTTTGTTACGAAGGAGATGCACACACATGATAAACAGTGAATAGGGAGATAACTCTTACAGAGAAAATTGTTCGTCTTAGCAGGGTGAAATTTAAAAGCGCATAAACTATACGATACAATATGAGAAATATCTAAGCGACATATTGCGAAACAAACATTTATCGCAAGAACAAAAGTTGGCGGAAAAAAAAAAATAATAATAATAATAATCAGAACAAATACAATAAGTCTTTCCACAGAAAAGTGGAAAGACTTAATAATAATCAGAACAAAAACAATAAGTCTTTCCACAGAAAAGTGGAAAGACTTAATAAATATAAAGCAATTGTTTTGAAAACAATTGTTAGGCAGTCTTTCCCCTCTGATGAATGGACAATTGATTTTTTCGATTTATTGATTTGGAAAAAGGGGGCGGGGGGGGGGGGGGGGGGGTATTTGTTTGTTTGTTTGTTTTTGTAAAGGGTCTATATTATTTAGTTACCGGAGAAGTTTCATGTTTAGTTTGGAAAGTTTTTCTTTTATTTTAGATACAGCGCGCGCGCAAGATTGAGGAGACATCACGTGACGCGGGTTTATATTAAGAAAAACTTAGTCTTTTTATTTCTCTTTAGGTCGGGACGTTAAACAGACAACATGTATAGAGATGGAATGTACACAATGTAATTTCTTTTGTCATTGTAGGAAATTGACATTTTGATCACAGTTCACAAGCAGTGCATGTTTTGGATTTAATCGATCCGGTGTAACTTTAAAACACATTTATTGATTATTTTCTGATAATGTACATTTTTCAGCACCTGTTTGTAACACAGATTAGTATTTCAATCTCGGAGCGGACATTTTATTGTAGGTTTTTACTGAGATTGACGGACCTAGCAAGCGATTTTTACTGCATTGCCATTTCTTTTTTCTAGGAAAAGTCTTGAGAGATATCTGCAAAAAGTTTTTTTATGAACCTTCAGTACATGTATGCCCTGCTGACTGCAAATTTTCAGGTCGATTGGACTTGTAGTTTCAGAGAATATGTGGATTTTTTTTTCAGAAGAGACGTAAGAACAATAATAAAATAAAAATGTTCTTGAATAATTGAGAGTTTGTTCCTTCAATAAACTGTCATAAATAAACAGTCATGCATATTGATTGATTGATTAGTTGGTTGATTGATTGGTTGGTTGGTTGGTTGGTTTGTTGGTTGGTTGATTAAACACGTTTGATAGGGTCACTTAGAACAAGGGGAAAAAGACCTCAAGAGACCTTGCATCCCGTATTAAACGCATGACACGGAAACATACATTAAGTGATTGATTGGTTGGTTGGTTGGTTGGTTGGTTGGTTAAACACGTTGGTTAAACATGTTGGTTTAACACGTTGGTTAAACACGTTGGCTGGTTAAACACGTTTGATAGGCTCAATTTAAACAAGCGAAAAAAAACCATCTTGGATCCCGTATTTAACACATGAAACGGAAACATGCATTGATTTATTTATTGGTTGGTTGGTTGGTTGGTTGGTTGGTTAAACACGTTGGTTAAACATGTCGGTTAAACACGTAGTTTAAACACGTTGGCTGGTTAAACACGTTTGATAGGCTCAATTTTAACAAACGAAAAAAAAACCATCTCGGATCCCGTTTTTAACACATGAAACGGAAACATGCATTGATTGATTGATTGGTTGTTTGGTTGGTTGGTTAAACACGTTGGTTAAACACGTTGGTTAAACACATTGGATAGGCTCAAAATTGGATCCCGTATTTAACACATGAAACGGAAACATGCATTGATTGATTGATTGATTGGTTGGTTGGTTAAACACGTTGGTTAAACATGTTGGTTAAATATATTGGTTAAACACCTTGTTTAAACATATTGGTTAAACACCTTGGTTAAACATAATGGTTAAACACGTTGGCTGGTTAAACACGTTGGATAGGCTCAATTTAAACAAGCGAAAAAAAACAACATCTTGGATCCCGTATTTAACACATGAAACGGAAACATGCATTGATTGATTGATTGATTGGTTGGTTGGTTGGTTAAACATGTTGGTTAAACACGTTGGTTAAACACGTTGGCTGGTTAAACACGTTAGATAGGCTCAATTTAAACAAGCGAAAAAAACCATCTTGGATCCCGTATTTAACACATGAAACGCAAACATGCATTGATTGATTGATTGGTTGGTTGGTTGGTTGGTTGGTTGGTAAGTTGGTTAAACACGTTGGTTAAACACGTTGGTTAAACACGTTTGCTGTTTAACACGTTAGATAGGCTCAATTTAAACGAGCGAAAAAAACCATCTTGGATCCCGTATTTAACACATGAAACGGAAACATGCATTGATTGATTGATTGATTGATTGGTTGGGTGGTTGGTTGGTTGGTTGGTTGGTTGGTTGGTTAAACATGTTGGTTAAACACGTTGGTTAAACACGTTGGCTGGTTAAACACGTTAGATAGGCTCAATTTAAACGAGCGAAAAAAAAACATCTTGGATCCCGTATTTAACTCATGAAACGGAAACATGCATTGATTGATTGATTGATTGATTGGTTGGTTGGTTGGTTGGTTGGTTGGTTGGTTGTTGGTTAAACACGTTAGTTAAACATATTTGTTAAACATGTTGGTTAAACACGTTTGATAGGCTCAATTAAAACAAGCGAAAAAAAAGAGACCTTGAATCCCGTATCAAACACATGAAACGGAAACATTGATTGATTGATTGGTTGGTTGGTTGGTTGGTTGGTTGGTTGATTGATTGGTTGGTTGGTTGGTTGGTTGGTTGGTTGGTTGGTTGGTTGGTTGGTTGGTTGGTTGGTTGGTTGGTTGAAATTCAAACACACATAAAACTGTTTAAATAGTGCCAAAACCACATAATTTGATGACCTTGACCTTTGACCTTGTGACCTTCGTCAAGGTCATTGCTCCACAAGGTCATTGCAAAAGACCCTATGGGTCAAGGACCTTTGTTTAAGAGTTTTGCCTAAATATGGCTTTTTAAAAACCATCGATGGGAGTTATGTCCCTTACATGATGGTAAAATCAATATAGTCATAATGTAAAAAAGTTGCCCCTTGAAGTACTTAACATTTTTCACTGCTTAAATTTTCTGTATCTATAACCATTCAAGAATTATAGGGAAATCAAAGACATATGAAAATCTAAAATATGACCTTGACCTTTGACCTTGACCTAATTTTCTAAGTTAGGAATCAGGGGACTCAAATAAAAACATTCCAGGGTTATACGGTTAACGGTTTATGAGTTAAAAAAACATACCGACAAATTTATTCCGTAAAGATAGATAACTCCTATAAAATTTCATCGAATCGCTTCGATCCAAATTAGCCAAAATTTTCTGAGGATGTAACGAACAATTTGTAAAAAGAATTTTGTCGCTATCTTTTTTTGTTACGAAGGAGATGCACACACATGATAAACAGTGAATAGGGAGATAACTCTTACAGAGAAAATTGTTCGTCTTAGCAGGGTGAAATTTAAAAGCGCATAAACTATACGATACAATATGAGAAATATCTAAGCGACATATTGCGAAACAAACATTTATCGCAAGAACAAAAGTTGGCGGAAAAAAAAAAATAATAATAATAATAATCAGAACAAATACAATAAGTCTTTCCACAGAAAAGTGGAAAGACTTAATAATAATCAGAACAAAAACAATAAGTCTTTCCACAGAAAAGTGGAAAGACTTAATAAATATAAAGCAATTGTTTTGAAAACAATTGTTAGGCAGTCTTTCCCCTCTGATGAATGGACAATTGATTTTTTCGATTTATTGATTTGGAAAAAGGGGGCGGGGGGGGGGGGGGGGGTATTTGTTTGTTTGTTTGTTTTTGTAAAGGGTCTATATTATTTAGTTACCGGAGAAGTTTCATGTTTAGTTTGGAAAGTTTTTCTTTTATTTTAGATACAGCGCGCGCGCAAGATTGAGGAGACATCACGTGACGCGGGTTTATATTAAGAAAAACTTAGTCTTTTTATTTCTCTTTAGGTCGGGACGTTAAACAGACAACATGTATAGAGATGGAATGTACACAATGTAATTTCTTTTGTCATTGTAGGAAATTGACATTTTGATCACAGTTCACAAGCAGTGCATGTTTTGGATTTAATCGATCCGGTGTAACTTTAAAACACATTTATTGATTATTTTCTGATAATGTACATTTTTCAGCACCTGTTTGTAACACAGATTAGTATTTCAATCTCGGAGCGGACATTTTATTGTAGGTTTTTACTGAGATTGACGGACCTAGCAAGCGATTTTTACTGCATTGCCATTTCTTTTTTCTAGGAAAAGTCTTGAGAGATATCTGCAAAAAGTTTTTTTATGAACCTTCAGTACATGTATGCCCTGCTGACTGCAAATTTTCAGGTCGATTGGACTTGTAGTTTCAGAGAATATGTGGATTTTTTTTTCAGAAGAGACGTAAGAACAATAATAAAATAAAAATGTTCTTGAATAATTGAGAGTTTGTTCCTTCAATAAACTGTCATAAATAAACAGTCATGCATATTGATTGATTGATTAGTTGGTTGATTGATTGGTTGGTTGGTTGGTTGGTTTGTTGGTTGGTTGATTAAACACGTTTGATAGGGTCACTTAGAACAAGGGGAAAAAGACCTCAAGAGACCTTGCATCCCGTATTAAACGCATGACACGGAAACATACATTAAGTGATTGATTGGTTGGTTGGTTGGTTGGTTGGTTGGTTAAACACGTTGGTTAAACATGTTGGTTTAACACGTTGGTTAAACACGTTGGCTGGTTAAACACGTTTGATAGGCTCAATTTAAACAAGCGAAAAAAAACCATCTTGGATCCCGTATTTAACACATGAAACGGAAACATGCATTGATTTATTTATTGGTTGGTTGGTTGGTTGGTTGGTTGGTTAAACACGTTGGTTAAACATGTCGGTTAAACACGTAGTTTAAACACGTTGGCTGGTTAAACACGTTTGATAGGCTCAATTTTAACAAACGAAAAAAAAACCATCTCGGATCCCGTTTTTAACACATGAAACGGAAACATGCATTGATTGATTGATTGGTTGTTTGGTTGGTTGGTTAAACACGTTGGTTAAACACGTTGGTTAAACACATTGGATAGGCTCAAAATTGGATCCCGTATTTAACACATGAAACGGAAACATGCATTGATTGATTGATTGATTGGTTGGTTGGTTAAACACGTTGGTTAAACATGTTGGTTAAATATATTGGTTAAACACCTTGTTTAAACATATTGGTTAAACACCTTGGTTAAACATAATGGTTAAACACGTTGGCTGGTTAAACACGTTGGATAGGCTCAATTTAAACAAGCGAAAAAAAACAACATCTTGGATCCCGTATTTAACACATGAAACGGAAACATGCATTGATTGATTGATTGATTGGTTGGTTGGTTGGTTAAACATGTTGGTTAAACACGTTGGTTAAACACGTTGGCTGGTTAAACACGTTAGATAGGCTCAATTTAAACAAGCGAAAAAAACCATCTTGGATCCCGTATTTAACACATGAAACGCAAACATGCATTGATTGATTGATTGGTTGGTTGGTTGGTTGGTTGGTTGGTAAGTTGGTTAAACACGTTGGTTAAACACGTTGGTTAAACACGTTTGCTGTTTAACACGTTAGATAGGCTCAATTTAAACGAGCGAAAAAAACCATCTTGGATCCCGTATTTAACACATGAAACGGAAACATGCATTGATTGATTGATTGATTGATTGGTTGGGTGGTTGGTTGGTTGGTTGGTTGGTTGGTTGGTTAAACATGTTGGTTAAACACGTTGGTTAAACACGTTGGCTGGTTAAACACGTTAGATAGGCTCAATTTAAACGAGCGAAAAAAAAACATCTTGGATCCCGTATTTAACTCATGAAACGGAAACATGCATTGATTGATTGATTGATTGATTGGTTGGTTGGTTGGTTGGTTGGTTGGTTGGTTGTTGGTTAAACACGTTAGTTAAACATATTTGTTAAACATGTTGGTTAAACACGTTTGATAGGCTCAATTAAAACAAGCGAAAAAAAAGAGACCTTGAATCCCGTATCAAACACATGAAACGGAAACATTGATTGATTGATTGGTTGGTTGGTTGGTTGGTTGGTTGGTTGATTGATTGGTTGGTTGGTTGGTTGGTTGGTTGGTTGGTTGGTTGGTTGGTTGGTTGGTTGGTTGAAATTCAAACACACATAAAACTGTTTAAATAGTGCCAAAACCACATAATTTGATGACCTTGACCTTTGACCTTGTGACCTTCGTCAAGGTCATTGCTCCACAAGGTCATTGCAAAAGACCCTATGGGTCAAGGACCTTTGTTTAAGAGTTTTGCCTAAATATGGCTTTTTAAAAACCATCGATGGGAGTTATGTCCCTTACATGATGGTAAAATCAATATAGTCATAATGTAAAAAAGTTGCCCCTTGAAGTACTTAACATTTTTCACTGCTTAAATTTTCTGTATCTATAACCATTCAAGAATTATAGGGAAATCAAAGACATATGAAAATCTAAAATATGACCTTGACCTTTGACCTTGACCTAATTTTCTAAGTTAGGAATCAGGGGACTCAAATAAAAACATTCCAGGGTTATACGGTTAACGGTTTATGAGTTAAAAAAACATACCGACAAATTTATTCCGTAAAGATAGATAACTCCTATAAAATTTCATCGAATCGCTTCGATCCAAATTAGCCAAAATTTTCTGAGGATGTAACGAACAATTTGTAAAAAGAATTTTGTCGCTATCTTTTTTTGTTACGAAGGAGATGCACACACATGATAAACAGTGAATAGGGAGATAACTCTTACAGAGAAAATTGTTCGTCTTAGCAGGGTGAAATTTAAAAGCGCATAAACTATACGATACAATATGAGAAATATCTAAGCGACATATTGCGAAACAAACATTTATCGCAAGAACAAAAGTTGGCGGAAAAAAAAAAATAATAATAATAATAATCAGAACAAATACAATAAGTCTTTCCACAGAAAAGTGGAAAGACTTAATAATAATCAGAACAAAAACAATAAGTCTTTCCACAGAAAAGTGGAAAGACTTAATAAATATAAAGCAATTGTTTTGAAAACAATTGTTAGGCAGTCTTTCCCCTCTGATGAATGGACAATTGATTTTTTCGATTTATTGATTTGGAAAAAGGGGGCGGGGGGGGGGGGGGGGGGTATTTGTTTGTTTGTTTGTTTTTGTAAAGGGTCTATATTATTTAGTTACCGGAGAAGTTTCATGTTTAGTTTGGAAAGTTTTTCTTTTATTTTAGATACAGCGCGCGCGCAAGATTGAGGAGACATCACGTGACGCGGGTTTATATTAAGAAAAACTTAGTCTTTTTATTTCTCTTTAGGTCGGGACGTTAAACAGACAACATGTATAGAGATGGAATGTACACAATGTAATTTCTTTTGTCATTGTAGGAAATTGACATTTTGATCACAGTTCACAAGCAGTGCATGTTTTGGATTTAATCGATCCGGTGTAACTTTAAAACACATTTATTGATTATTTTCTGATAATGTACATTTTTCAGCACCTGTTTGTAACACAGATTAGTATTTCAATCTCGGAGCGGACATTTTATTGTAGGTTTTTACTGAGATTGACGGACCTAGCAAGCGATTTTTACTGCATTGCCATTTCTTTTTTCTAGGAAAAGTCTTGAGAGATATCTGCAAAAAGTTTTTTTATGAACCTTCAGTACATGTATGCCCTGCTGACTGCAAATTTTCAGGTCGATTGGACTTGTAGTTTCAGAGAATATGTGGATTTTTTTTTCAGAAGAGACGTAAGAACAATAATAAAATAAAAATGTTCTTGAATAATTGAGAGTTTGTTCCTTCAATAAACTGTCATAAATAAACAGTCATGCATATTGATTGATTGATTAGTTGGTTGATTGATTGGTTGGTTGGTTGGTTGGTTTGTTGGTTGGTTGATTAAACACGTTTGATAGGGTCACTTAGAACAAGGGGAAAAAGACCTCAAGAGACCTTGCATCCCGTATTAAACGCATGACACGGAAACATACATTAAGTGATTGATTGGTTGGTTGGTTGGTTGGTTGGTTGGTTAAACACGTTGGTTAAACATGTTGGTTTAACACGTTGGTTAAACACGTTGGCTGGTTAAACACGTTTGATAGGCTCAATTTAAACAAGCGAAAAAAAACCATCTTGGATCCCGTATTTAACACATGAAACGGAAACATGCATTGATTTATTTATTGGTTGGTTGGTTGGTTGGTTGGTTGGTTAAACACGTTGGTTAAACATGTCGGTTAAACACGTAGTTTAAACACGTTGGCTGGTTAAACACGTTTGATAGGCTCAATTTTAACAAACGAAAAAAAAACCATCTCGGATCCCGTTTTTAACACATGAAACGGAAACATGCATTGATTGATTGATTGGTTGTTTGGTTGGTTGGTTAAACACGTTGGTTAAACACGTTGGTTAAACACATTGGATAGGCTCAAAATTGGATCCCGTATTTAACACATGAAACGGAAACATGCATTGATTGATTGATTGATTGGTTGGTTGGTTAAACACGTTGGTTAAACATGTTGGTTAAATATATTGGTTAAACACCTTGTTTAAACATATTGGTTAAACACCTTGGTTAAACATAATGGTTAAACACGTTGGCTGGTTAAACACGTTGGATAGGCTCAATTTAAACAAGCGAAAAAAAACAACATCTTGGATCCCGTATTTAACACATGAAACGGAAACATGCATTGATTGATTGATTGATTGGTTGGTTGGTTGGTTAAACATGTTGGTTAAACACGTTGGTTAAACACGTTGGCTGGTTAAACACGTTAGATAGGCTCAATTTAAACAAGCGAAAAAAACCATCTTGGATCCCGTATTTAACACATGAAACGCAAACATGCATTGATTGATTGATTGGTTGGTTGGTTGGTTGGTTGGTTGGTAAGTTGGTTAAACACGTTGGTTAAACACGTTGGTTAAACACGTTTGCTGTTTAACACGTTAGATAGGCTCAATTTAAACGAGCGAAAAAAACCATCTTGGATCCCGTATTTAACACATGAAACGGAAACATGCATTGATTGATTGATTGATTGATTGGTTGGGTGGTTGGTTGGTTGGTTGGTTGGTTGGTTGGTTAAACATGTTGGTTAAACACGTTGGTTAAACACGTTGGCTGGTTAAACACGTTAGATAGGCTCAATTTAAACGAGCGAAAAAAAAACATCTTGGATCCCGTATTTAACTCATGAAACGGAAACATGCATTGATTGATTGATTGATTGATTGGTTGGTTGGTTGGTTGGTTGGTTGGTTGGTTGTTGGTTAAACACGTTAGTTAAACATATTTGTTAAACATGTTGGTTAAACACGTTTGATAGGCTCAATTAAAACAAGCGAAAAAAAAGAGACCTTGAATCCCGTATCAAACACATGAAACGGAAACATTGATTGATTGATTGGTTGGTTGGTTGGTTGGTTGGTTGGTTGATTGATTGGTTGGTTGGTTGGTTGGTTGGTTGGTTGGTTGGTTGGTTGGTTGGTTGGTTGGTTGAAATTCAAACACACATAAAACTGTTTAAATAGTGCCAAAACCACATAATTTGATGACCTTGACCTTTGACCTTGTGACCTTCGTCAAGGTCATTGCTCCACAAGGTCATTGCAAAAGACCCTATGGGTCAAGGACCTTTGTTTAAGAGTTTTGCCTAAATATGGCTTTTTAAAAACCATCGATGGGAGTTATGTCCCTTACATGATGGTAAAATCAATATAGTCATAATGTAAAAAAGTTGCCCCTTGAAGTACTTAACATTTTTCACTGCTTAAATTTTCTGTATCTATAACCATTCAAGAATTATAGGGAAATCAAAGACATATGAAAATCTAAAATATGACCTTGACCTTTGACCTTGACCTAATTTTCTAAGTTAGGAATCAGGGGACTCAAATAAAAACATTCCAGGGTTATACGGTTAACGGTTTATGAGTTAAAAAAACATACCGACAAATTTATTCCGTAAAGATAGATAACTCCTATAAAATTTCATCGAATCGCTTCGATCCAAATTAGCCAAAATTTTCTGAGGATGTAACGAACAATTTGTAAAAAGAATTTTGTCGCTATCTTTTTTTGTTACGAAGGAGATGCACACACATGATAAACAGTGAATAGGGAGATAACTCTTACAGAGAAAATTGTTCGTCTTAGCAGGGTGAAATTTAAAAGCGCATAAACTATACGATACAATATGAGAAATATCTAAGCGACATATTGCGAAACAAACATTTATCGCAAGAACAAAAGTTGGCGGAAAAAAAAAAATAATAATAATAATAATCAGAACAAATACAATAAGTCTTTCCACAGAAAAGTGGAAAGACTTAATAATAATCAGAACAAAAACAATAAGTCTTTCCACAGAAAAGTGGAAAGACTTAATAAATATAAAGCAATTGTTTTGAAAACAATTGTTAGGCAGTCTTTCCCCTCTGATGAATGGACAATTGATTTTTTCGATTTATTGATTTGGAAAAAGGGGGCGGGGGGGGGGGGGGGGGGGTATTTGTTTGTTTGTTTGTTTTTGTAAAGGGTCTATATTATTTAGTTACCGGAGAAGTTTCATGTTTAGTTTGGAAAGTTTTTCTTTTATTTTAGATACAGCGCGCGCGCAAGATTGAGGAGACATCACGTGACGCGGGTTTATATTAAGAAAAACTTAGTCTTTTTATTTCTCTTTAGGTCGGGACGTTAAACAGACAACATGTATAGAGATGGAATGTACACAATGTAATTTCTTTTGTCATTGTAGGAAATTGACATTTTGATCACAGTTCACAAGCAGTGCATGTTTTGGATTTAATCGATCCGGTGTAACTTTAAAACACATTTATTGATTATTTTCTGATAATGTACATTTTTCAGCACCTGTTTGTAACACAGATTAGTATTTCAATCTCGGAGCGGACATTTTATTGTAGGTTTTTACTGAGATTGACGGACCTAGCAAGCGATTTTTACTGCATTGCCATTTCTTTTTTCTAGGAAAAGTCTTGAGAGATATCTGCAAAAAGTTTTTTTATGAACCTTCAGTACATGTATGCCCTGCTGACTGCAAATTTTCAGGTCGATTGGACTTGTAGTTTCAGAGAATATGTGGATTTTTTTTTCAGAAGAGACGTAAGAACAATAATAAAATAAAAATGTTCTTGAATAATTGAGAGTTTGTTCCTTCAATAAACTGTCATAAATAAACAGTCATGCATATTGATTGATTGATTAGTTGGTTGATTGATTGGTTGGTTGGTTGGTTGGTTTGTTGGTTGGTTGATTAAACACGTTTGATAGGGTCACTTAGAACAAGGGGAAAAAGACCTCAAGAGACCTTGCATCCCGTATTAAACGCATGACACGGAAACATACATTAAGTGATTGATTGGTTGGTTGGTTGGTTGGTTGGTTGGTTAAACACGTTGGTTAAACATGTTGGTTTAACACGTTGGTTAAACACGTTGGCTGGTTAAACACGTTTGATAGGCTCAATTTAAACAAGCGAAAAAAAACCATCTTGGATCCCGTATTTAACACATGAAACGGAAACATGCATTGATTTATTTATTGGTTGGTTGGTTGGTTGGTTGGTTGGTTAAACACGTTGGTTAAACATGTCGGTTAAACACGTAGTTTAAACACGTTGCTGGTTAAACACGTTTGATAGGCTCAATTTTAACAAACGAAAAAAAAACCATCTCGGATCCCGTTTTTTAACACATGAAACGGAAACATGCATTGATTGATTGATTGGTTGTTTGGTTGGTTGGTTAAACACGTTGGTTAAACACGTTGGTTAAACACATTGGATAGGCTCAAAATTGGATCCCGTATTTAACACATGAAACGGAAA